>NW_028324307.1:13100000-13400000 GCF_058129835.1 Hydra viridissima | reverse complement strand
CTCCAACAAACCTAACATACTTAAGTGCTACTACTGAGTGCGAAAAAATCTCACAAGCTTTGCAAACACCTTCAACACACTTTCTACACTTGTTGACTTCACAAAAGGACTGGTTACAAGTAGGATTTTCAATTGAAGAACCAAAACACAATTTAAATTCCTGATTGAATATTTAAAACATAAAAAAACATAAAATTAAAACATGAAAATCTCTCATAGCTTTTCATGGTATCTGCTGAACTGTTGTGTTATTTATTAGCTCAGTATTGTTAGGATCAACAAGATCCATAAATTTTAGCAAACGCTGTTGTGCTTGTTTTGTTATTTCCTCTGCTTTACCTTTTGATTTACTGTGGATATGTTTTTAAATTTTGTTGTATGGTGAAGCATTTTACAGGGATGATAAATCCATACCAGAGGAAAAACTTTTTAAGATCAGCATGACCAATAGTTAAACTGGCATAAACAGAGCAAGAGTTGACATCGCATGGTTTTTTAGATGTTGAAGAGTGAGTTTTAAGACGTGAGCTAATTTGAAATAGACTTTTTTTTAAAAAATGAGTTTGATCATTTAAAAATGAGTGTTTCAGCAATTTGGTGATGGGTGTGTGACGGGTCTTCAAGAAGTCTAAGAAAAGATTTTTTTTTTGCAAAGTTTTTTCTTCAAGATTTTTTTTCTAAGATTTTTTTTCAAAGATTAAGTGAAACATTTTTAAGTTATTTTATATAACAGATTTCAATTGATTAATTTAAAGCCACTTGCAGTTAAATGCACTACTTGAAGTACAGGAGATAAAGCAAGACGAATAGCAGAGTGAATTTCTATTATTTTGTAAACCTTGATTAGAGCAACTGTTAATTTTGTTTGTTGAGAACAGTTGTTAGAAGATTTTATAAACACTGTTTCATTTGTAGAATCATACGAAACTATGGTAGTTGTACATTGAGTAGAAACTGGCTGTAAAACTGAGAAAGTAGAAAGAGATTTGAAGAATTGCGTAAAAAGTTTTTAATGCAGTTTTTCTTTAATTTTTGATACCAAAGTTGGTTAGATCTTTTTTTCTTGTTAGTTTTCTAATAAAAACAACATATCCTTACTGTAAAAAAACCTACGCTTTTCAAAATGTAACAAAAAGCCAATTTGTCATGAACATGATTTTGCATATTGAAAAACTTTCAAGGGTAGAAAGATATAAGATAATATGTCGAAAATAGAAAATCCTTAGTCGCTAAAGTAAATAATGGTAACTAAGGAAGCAGTAAATACAGAAAAACTCCTAAAAAGATTATATACTGTATGCATTTTTTAAAGAAAAAACTAAGAGAGTGCTTCCTTTTGTTCGACCAGAAAATGAAACCAAAAAAAAGTTCGATTATTTTTTATTTTTTGGATGAAGATGGAATATCACCTTAACTTTTTTTTCAATATATAGACAACCTATATCAAATAATCGATCAATGAAGTGAAGGGGGGTTTGGATTTCTTTTAATACAATAATTGCAATTTTCGTGTAGTGTTTTTAAAGTTGCGAAAAATGACACATAAAAGAAAGCAACGACAAATAACAAGCAGACAAACTACCTATCGTGTAGAAGTGGTCTCATCTCATTTTTTTCGCTACTGTTGTTTAAACCCGTTTATTTATAAATGATACATGTAAATCATGCATGTCTTTGTTTTCAGATGTGGATGAGTGCAAAGTTGAAAATATTTGTCCTCAAAATTCCAAATGTCTTAACCAAGATGGCAGCTACGCGTGCGCTTGCAATGATGGCTATTACGGAGATAATATGACTAGTTCTACTTTACAGCGTTGTTATCGTAAGTTGATGAAGTTTTTCAGTTTTTATCATATTGTGCGTTCTTGAAAATATTTGCGAAAAGTTCATCTAACAGTCTTTCTACCAATTTATATTTCGTACTGACTTTTTTCATTAAAAGTGGCATTTAGAAAGAGTTTAGTTTTCTGTAATTTTTGGTGTTTTTGAAATGTTATATATGTGATGATAATTTAGAAAATAGCTTTTGGACTTCATGGGAACAGGTGGGTTCATGTACTCAGTTGTGTAAGAGTGATCAGAAGCAGGGAAAGATTTCGTTTACGAGAAGGTGTGAGAGATTTGGACCTGAAATCTGTGTCGGAGAACATGAAAAAGAAGAACTTTGCAACTCTGAATATTGCGATAACAGTAATTCATCTATTCTTTAACTGATAATTTACAAATCAGAAAGTATATTTTACCAACATTAAGTAAAGAATTTTAAGTAAATTACATTAAGTAACTTTGTTACACAGTTTTTTCTTTTAATTGAAAAATTTCAAAGTCGAGTAATTTTTTTTAATTTTTTTTTTTATAATTTATGATTCAGAAAAGATAGTTCGGCCATTTGTTTTTAAATAAAAGATATTCTTACGCTGTTGTTTTCTTTAGAAATAAAAGTTTTAAAGTCAACTGAGTGTGAAAAGTGGGAAAATATGGATGATGCATCTATCACTTTTGAAGATAGCATTGATGAATGGTTTCACAATCTGCGAATCTGGGTTGGTTGGTATTCAAAAGGTATTTCACTGCTCATTAAAACTATGACGTGCTCTGTTTACCTATTGGCTTTTAAAAACTAATTTAATGATTTTTTGAACTGTTACAGCTTCTACTTGTGACGGAAGTATTGATACTACGCTAATGATGAACGAAAATCTTCAGAAATTGCAAAGCATCATTACAAAGTCGATAGACGTGAAGTTTTCTCTCAAAAAAATCATTGATTGCAACGCTTACGTTAAGAAGAAAGCAGTCTTACTCCAAAAGTATTATGCCGTTCAATCCAGGCTCGTCATGTACACGAGCATAAAGACAGCTTTTATGAAGTTGCAAGCACGGTTGTCTCTTAAACGACATGAGTGCGCACTTGATATTGGTAAGTTTTAAAAATAATTCTGCTCTTACTTTTTATTTATATTGTTATATCTTTTTTAATCCATCTACTTTTTTTTCTTCTTTCCAAAAAGTAAATACCTTACATGAACTTATTTATATGAAAACTGAGTTGTTTTTCATTTGATGGTTATATACTGCAGTTATTTGTTGATTTCTTCGGATTAAATTTTATGCGTCATATGATTTCTATAGAATTTGCTGACATATATCCAAACTACGTTCCGAGGAATTTGATTGTCTCAAAGTGAGCAACACGTTTCTCCGAATGATCGAATATTTTTTTAAACGACGTGTTTTTTTAAATGATGGTTTTTTTTAGGACGTATTTATTTTTTTAATGAAGCATTTCAATTTGACAAACTGATCTCATAATCAGACTTTTTTGTGATGCGAAATAGATTAAACTTAGATTTCTAAAGTTCAATTTGACACAAAACTTTCCTATCTTTATTAAAAGTTACCCTTTTTGTGTCTCTTTTATGCACTCGTTTTACATTTTTTTACAGTTTATACTGAAACAAAGTTGACTGTGATGTTTGTATTTTTAGAAATAATTAACTTTTGTGAACTTATAATGAAGAAAACTTCTGTAATCAAATAGTTGTTCTTGTTGATATCAAGTTTTTAAAATTGCAACTTCGTCACCGCTAATCACGTTTCTATCGCCAAAGAAAACTGTAAAAATCGTCAAGAATGACTTTCTATATTACATAGTTACTATCAGACATTTACTAAAGGACTGTTTGGAGACGAATTTAATACTTGAAATGGTCTAGGGAGTTTTTTCGTGTTCGCTGTAAAAATAATTTAGTCCATCATTTGAGGGCCTTTTCAGAGTGCGTTGCCGTAACCCCAATCCCCAAACCCCAATCCCAATATTTGAGGGTTGTCAAAATTTAAATATTGTTAGGGAATTGTTGTCTTGTACTTTATTTATTTGAGAGTAATTAATTTAAATTTAAAAAGTAATGAAATTCTTTAAAAGTAATGAATTTAAAAAGTTGCCTCCAATTTCGTGTTTGAAATAGAAAATTCTTCTACATCATTGAAAAATGTCGTAACATAAAGCGTTGAACTGCGTTTTTTACAGTTTGAAAAGTTAAGAAAAAATCATGAAATAATTTCTGGTTAGGGATTAAAACGTTCTCTGAAACGAACTCCACTCGATCAGGAGGAGGAAAAGCGAAAAACCGACTTTTGCGAAACCTTTTTTTACAATTTTTTTTTATCAATAGTAAACACCTAAACTAAAATGAGTCCTAAATTTCAAGTCTCCAGCATGTGTAGCTGACCTTTGTAATCTTTGTGATGGTACAGTAATGGTAAATAACTCCATTTCTCATTCATCCTGTTTGGAATTTTTTTTTTTTGATTTATGAAGGTGTGTGTACTTTTCCATTCTCTAACTTTTTCATTCTGACATTTTGCGACATTAAGAGTTCTACTCATTCTGACCTGAGCCTGCACTACAAATATTCAGCCAAAAAATTAAACTTTTGGTTTTAAATTTCACAAGAGCTGTTGTCAAATACTAATTTTTGTTAATCCTTGAAGAGAAAATCTCTGCTGCTTTAAACGACTCTTAGAGAAATTGAAAAAGATTTTTTTGACTTTTAAACGCGCAGTGAAACAAATTTTGCTCTTGTTAAAAAGGGAACACCTTTGCAAGAAAATCTTCTTTGATCTGGGAAAGCATTCTTGCATACGAGTGGACTCTTACAGTTCTAAGGGATGTGGAGCATGGTTAAATATACTTTTTTCATCACCTGAATACCATGTGTATGAAGTGAAAACTGTAGATTATTGATGTATCTAATGAGCACTTTGAATCTTCAACAAAACTGTAGTTTTTAGCAGTCAATCTGGAAGACAGCTGTTAAATCATTTACGGTTTATTTTGCTTGTTGAAATGCTAAAACCTGTTTCATTTTTATCTATGTGCGCAAACAGAACTGTTTTGCCATTTCTTTTAATTTTGAAAACACAGCGCCAATTTCTATTATCAGATAATATCCATTGATTGTTGCTAACTGCTAAACCGATTCTTTCAGGAACATATCTCCTTTGTTTTACTTAATGAATTTTAATCGCAAATTATCTAAAACAATTATGTAATTAAATCTCCTCAAGATTCTTTACGCGCCTTTAGGAATTGTTAAGTTTTTTGGGCAAAAAAAACTTAACGCAAATTTTTGTTTTTGTCATCTAAAATCTTGGTTTAATTTACTTTCCAAATACCTAACGATATTATAACGATATTATCTAACGATATTATAACGATATTGTCTAACGATATTATAACGATATCTTAACGATAATCATGAAAGTTTTCTTCAAAAAACTTACTCTTTTTTTCTCTGAAATAATAAAGTTTATTTTTCACAATAAAATTAGTGTTCGGATACTTATCTCTCTAACCGTAAATACGACTAATTCTTCGTCACTAAGGAACTAAAAATTACTTTATAACACAGGTCCCTGGAAATAAAATATATATGGATTAATTTTTGCAGTTCAATTAAAACATTCTTTCGATGACAAACTTCATATTCTAAACATTTTTCGAAACAAGTTTTTGAAGTTAAGATTTCGAGGTTTTATATCTGATGTCGATGCTATTGAAGTCATCCAAGATGAGTTCATCGTTTTTTTTTCTCAATAAAGTAGAAAAATAAAAAATGGCATCAGAAAAGTTTGAATCTGAATTTCTTATATCAACAAAAATAAATGGTTTACATAAAAATTATGTTTTCTTTTTGTTTATTTGAAAGATTTGATTAATCAAATAAATATTTTCTAAAAAACCTTTATTATGAAATGTGAACGGAAATGTAAAGTAACTGAGTCATCCAAAGTCAATGCATTAATTGTATGTTTTATACTGCTATACCTAAATGCAATAAATAACTTTTAGTGTAATGGCATATATTATATGATAAATACTTATACATTTAAATTGATCAAAAAATTTAATAGTAAAACCCAAGCCACGAGTAAAAATTTAAAAAGACGAATTTAGTTTTTTAAGTTAAATAGAGAACTATGACTTTCATGGACGTCGAGAAGTAATAAAACTAGAAAATTATGAGAACAGTTCGAATATTTCATAAAATGCTTGATCCATTCTGTAAAAATGCTTGTTACCATCCAACTAGAAAGATATGCAAAACCTGCGGATTCAGGAGGACCCTCCTTTAGCATGCAATTTCGAAATTTTACCCTAAGAAAACTAAAAAGCGGAGGAATAGGATTTCCTATTGCATTTGAAGGGCAACATGCAGTTACCAACTTTCCTCTTACTAATAATACCTGCTGTAATTTTTACCAATTAATCGCTAATTAATAATTAATACCTGGAACAATATTTTTATTCAATGATGAGGAGCATATCCTATTACTTTTCACACCATTCAAACGCAAATGAACGTGTTAATTAAGTTGACTGTATAAGTTCAAAAAAATTTCTTCTTCTTTTGCTGTAAAAACCAGTTTATTTTGGATTGATAACATATATATATATCTGCTAAATTCGCTTGCTGTTGCACTCTTTGGTTTTTCTTTTAAAACTTCATCTACAGGTACATGACCTCTGTCTGCCATTTCTATTCTTTTCCGAACAATATCAAGGTTTGAAAAAAATGAGAGCTTTTCACCCTGACGTTTTCTCCAGCAGACTCTTCAATTGTAATGATGCAAAATAAAAAAAGAATTTCTAAAAAAAGAACTGATTTTTAAAAAAATGGAACTGTGTGAAGAGTTAGCACCCAAAGGTTTTTTTGGGATGACTATTCCTTTTATATTTTTTAAGAAAGAATATGCTGTTATGATGAACATACAGCTCAAAAACTGCCAAATTATTTTAGAAAGTTTTTTTAAAACTACTTATTACTCAAAGTTCATGGATAAAGTTCATGCGCTGCGACATAGAATAAAAAAAAAAGAAAACAAAAACATGGTTTATGTGAAATTCATAGATATAAAGGGTTATCAATCGAGAGTTTTTTAGTTCGGCACGGTTCCTATCAACTTTGTTGATCGTATGGAAAAAAATTGAATATTTGCACAAGGATTTTTGGTTTTAAGAGATGTAAAATTTAACTCCTGCAATATTTATATCCAGTGGACCTTCCCCAGTGACATTTCTATATTTGAATTTTTTCGAATTTTTTTTAACAATAAAAAAAAACAAACAATGAAAATTCAAATCAAATGAGCAAGCTTCATTAGGATTGGATAGAACAACTCATTGCTTTCATTTTTCATCCTCGATTTTCCACGAGCACATTCATGATAAAATTCCAATAAATACTGAATAAAAAGATCCATATAGTTTAACAGTTCTCGCGCTTGATATTTGTATGACCGTTTGTACTCATTAATATTGATCGTCTTAATGAGTCGAACTGCGAAAATTCCATCCTTTAGAAATGCTTTTGAAAAAAATGACTTTTTTTAAAGTTTTAATACCAGCAAATATTTATCATTCCGGATATTGAAGCAAGTAAAAATAACTCTTTAGCAAAAAATTTGGTTCGACTAAAGTGCAATTTTCATCAATATATTTCTTACAAAATATATTTTCTACTTAGAACAAAAAAATTAATCCATGTCGACATCAAATTAAATTTTTTTAAACTTTTAATGGACATTAAAGGAACTTTTAGCAATATCTGATGTTTAAAATTAAGAACTGAAAATTTTAACAATATCTGATGTTTAAAATTAAGAACTGAAAATTTTAACAATATCTGATGTTTAAAATTAAGAACTGAATGTTGCGGTCGAAAAACTCAACTTTTTGCATCACGAACGAGCGACTTGCTTTTTTTCCTCTTGATGATGTCACCAAATCTTCCTGTCTCAAAAACTTTTTTAGGCGACAGCTGCTTGTAGCTTCCGCCAAAGAAAGCTTGACAATTAAGTGATTCCTAACTTTTCGGCTACGTTATGAGTTTTATTTCCTTGAATTTGATTGACTTTTAAGTAAAATAAACTGATATTTATAAAGATGATATTTTTTGGAGAAAACCATAAAAATAATTAGACAAGAAATTGACAGAACGACTTAAGAAGAATGAAAGAAGAGAAAAGATGAAATGTTACAAAAAGAAGAATGTTGAAAAGAATCCTACCAAGTTCATCAGAAAAACTGCGAAAGTGTTGTTGACGAAAAGACCATGCAAAGGACTTTAAAATTGGGAAGGTTGGAGTTGTCAGACATATTGTTCAACTTTTGATAGAAAGACTTGAAGCTCTTAGCGATCTTCCAGATCTAAGAGAAATCTCTTAGAACAATCTCTTTGAGCATTCAAAAGAACTTTTAAGTTATTAAAAGAGCCTCGACCCATCAATGGTCAAAATATTCTCAGATGAGAAGCTATTTACCTTTTGAAGTAGCATGTAGTACCATGGCTCAAAATGACCTTTCCAAATGGGAATTTTGTGCTCTAACAGATCGGAGCACCAAGCAAAAAATGAGGCAAAAAAGACTCAACAGTTCTTAAACGACAATATGGCCAATTTTTGACCCTAAGGTTTTTTGTCTTCTTTAAGCCTAAAATCAAAGCCACTTGATTGTTCAATATGGAGAGTCTTGGAATGTAAAAAGACTGCCATTAAAAAAAAATAGAGATCTAAACTAATCAAAATCTGGAAGAAAAAAAAAAAAATAGAAAAAAAAAGATGGTTCAACCTTTCAGAAAAACAGAGAGCTGCAAAAAGTTTTATTTTTTGCCATTAACTATATTCCTAAAAAATGGATAAAGTTCCTAAAATTACATAAGTTTCCTTTGCTTTTATTATTTTGAATGAAACTTCAATAAATAAAAAAGTCGTATCCATTATTCGATTGAGTGAACATTACGTAACTTACTATAAATACGATGTTGGTTTCATCTCTGAACATATTGAGTTAAACATTTCAAATACAAAAAATAACGGTATTCCAAACCTTTTGGACGATCCATTACCAAATTTATAAAACTGCTTATCAAATCTAAAGACTTTTATAAAGTCTTATTATTTTATCTCAGCCAATTCAGTTCATTAGAATATATGTTTTGAAGCGATGACTCATTTAGCTATTAGTCATTTAAAAATCTTTAGTAAAAATTTGACGGAATCGGTCAACAACAGGTAAAAACATTTGTTTAAAAGATAAATTTAATGATAAAACAGTTGGAGATCATTTTGTGAAAAGTAATAGCTATTAACCTCTTTTGTTCGAAGTTAAAATTTGTTAAAAATTTGCAAAAGGACTATTGGGAATAAAAGAGAAGTTAGAAAATTATTGGTTTCATAAATTATTGGTTTCATAAATTTAAGTTACTTCCACTGTTCATAACAAACGACATAGATAACGAACAGTATCTTTGTTTACCAACAAATTGGCTTTCATTCACATAAACTAAAAAAACCAGAATACAAATTTATCTTGTTCAAGTTTTTCTTTTTATTTTCATCAATAGCAGGTAACAGGAAAGTAGTTTCTTTACATTAAATCCAAGCAATAGAAAACTAATTTAATCTTTTTAAGAATCTATTTTCTTGTTCTGTTGATTCTTAATAACAATCCCGCGTTTGATAAAGTCTGTGACATCTATTGCGCAGAAAGAGTTTTAATTGTTACGCAGTGCTTTAGAAATATAGTTCGAGAAATTTTTTTCACTTTTAACTTATGTTTTGTTCCGTAAAGAAGAAGGAAAAATTAAAGCAAAATGTAAGTTTTTATTTTAGATAATTCTAAATTTCAAATACATTTTTATCTCTTAAAAAAAAAAAGTAATAAGAACAAGTTTTTCATGGAAACTTGCCTTAAACATTATCGTCCGTAAAACTGGGTAATTGAACTAAATTATGTTTCTGAGTACACTTTTGGGTGGTTTGTCGTGTAACCGTATTATATGACAAATATAATAGATTTATCAACATATACGTTATCAAACCAATATCCATCTGCAAAGTAAATTATATAGATCTAACCCATCGAAGGTATCTATCATTTTGGACTATTTCGATTTAGCTTGGTCTATAGTTGTTTGAACAAATACGAGTTGGAACAGTACTTATGTTTTTATGTTGTTTTAAATTGTATTTTCATTTGCTTTTTAAATTCTATTTAATACATTTGATTTGTTTATTTGAAATGAAGATGAAATTGAATATGCTAAATTCAAGTCCAACAATGACGTTTAATAGACGTATGTTAATTCTTGCGAATATCTTAATTTCATTCTAGCGGATAACCAAATGAAATGGCCAAATATAGATTAAATGTAAATTTATTTGCAGATTCTATCAAAGGGGATCTTTATAACTTCAAATAAGCTTGTAAAGCTCTAAAACTCCTAAAGAACGCGACATGATTTTACTTTCCTAAAGTGGTAAAGTCTCAAAGTATAAATTCAATTTTTCTACGAGTTTTGAAGTTGATGCGTTGTTTATCTTTCAGTCTTTCTATTAGACAAATCATCGGATCACCACGACTTTTAGGACACTTTAAAATGCTGTTGTAATTGAGTTTCAATAGATTAAGTTAAAAATATTAAAGCTAATATCTTTTATTTTTAAAAGTTCTAAAAGCTAAGCGTGTAATACCCCGGTTTCTTTATTCTTACGTTAGGAAATCGCAACCACTCCATTTAAATTCCATGCAGAGAAGATTAGCATTATTATAATGAGGATAGCATAAAGGTTAAAAAAAAGGCTCTTTTTTTCTATTATCATTATCACAATAATAAAAATATTAATAAAAGTAATGATAAAAATAACAATAATAGTTATAGTAATAACAATAACAATAACAATAATAATAATAATAATAATAATAATAATAATAATAATAATAATAATAATAATAATAATAATAATAATAATAATAATAATAATAATAATAATAATAATAATAATAATAATAATAACAATAATAATAATAATAATAATAATAATAATAATAATAATAATAATAATAATAATAATAATAATAACAATAATAATAATAATAATAATAATAATAATAATAATAATAATAATAATAATAATAATAATAATAATAATAATAATAATAATAATAATAATAATAATAATAATAATAATAATAATAATAATAACAATAATAATAATAATAATAATAATAATAATAATAATAATAATAATAATAATAATAATAATAACAATAATAATAATAATAATAATAATAATAATAATAATAATAATAATAATAATAACAATAATAATAATAATAATAATAATAATAATAATAATAATAATAATAATAATAATAATAATAATAATAATAATAATAATAATAATAATAATAATAATAATAATAATAATAATAATAATAATAATAGTAATTGCAAAAACAAAAATATTATTATTAACTGCAATGATAAAATTAGTTATAACGAAAAAATTGGGATACTAGAGGTTGAGTTCTCACTTGCGTAGCACTTTTTGATGCAATAAAACTCAGCGTCTTTTACCAAAGACAAACCTTGCATTTTGAATTTTCACAATTCCATATTTTGACTTGTTGAAGCTTCGCCTAAAACTTTACGGCTGTTGCAACAAATGTTTTTCAACCTCTTTTTAAATTTCCTTTTTAATAGCTGGAGTTACTACATTATTAACCATCTGGTCAGTAACCGGGTATTCATTTAAGTTTCTATGGTAGAACTTTTTAACTTGTTAGAACTTGTTATAAGAAAAGAAAAAAAGTTTCTCACTTTCACAATAAATTTTGTACATTATAATTTTTTTTTTTCACTACACCGTAGATGGATACCCGAGTATCCAGTTATTGAACGAATGGTTAAAGTTTGGTTATTGAGCAGACGCTTAAAGGCTGTTTGTAGGCGAGTTGACTTTGGAAGGTTAATTTAAAGCTGATACTATGCGACATATTCTGGTGCTAGATGTTGTTGGTGTAGAAAAAGGAGGCAGTGGCTCAGATAGTGTAGTTCCTGGTACTAGTAATGTTTGTATTTCAAACGTATTAACAATTTACAGTTTTGACTGATCAATTTTATTGATGTCCAGTATAAAAAAGCCAGCATTCTGAAATCCAGTGACTATTTGGGTGCGTGTAAAAACTTCACCAGAGCTGAGAAGTTTTGCTTGCAGTTGACTAAAACATTCTTTTGCAAAATTGCTGAACTTTGTCACTGCATAAAAAGTGTCAGGCACATTACTTCTTTTGAAGTAAATTCCCCAGGAGGAGGGTGGTTTTCCCCACTCCCCTTTCCCATAATCAAAAATAATTTTTTTTTTTTACAAAAATAGTCTTCATTTAAAATAGTCGTTAAAATGAATTTTTCAGGTTTATAGAATTGGAGGATTTTTGGAAAAAAAAAAATTAATAATGACAGGAATGAAAAAAGGAAAGATATTATTGAGAGCAGTACCTCGTGTGATACTAAAATGTATTTACAAATTATATTGATGTATGTATTTACAAATTATATTGATGATTTTGCAACAACTTACTAATTTGGGTTGAGTCGCAAGTCTTTTTTAAAGTTTAGCAACATGCAACCAGGTTTGAAAGATATCCATTTCTACATGAGGATCATTGTCCATTGAGGACTATTACTGCATGCTTTGAAATAAGAATTTACGTATTCTTTATATAAAAAGTAAGTAAGAGAGTAAAATCTAAAATGGAGCAAGTAAAGATTTTCCATAAAGTAATAAAAAAGCATTAGAGTTATTAAAATGAAATATAACTCGAGAATAGATAACTATCAATAAAAAGACAGAACAGAATTTTTTGAAAAAAATAAAAAACCATTATGAAAAAACATTCATGAAGGAATCTTAGTAAGGGTAAGCTCATAAATAATACTTCTTATCTGATAAAATTATTCTATAAGATCTGATTTTATTATTCAAGAATCTACGCATATATATATATATATATATATATATATATATATATATATATATATATATATATATATATATATATATCCAGAAACTATAAAAATCTCAGGGCTGTTCAGATTCTAGATGCTTGTAAGCCAATCACAAATATTAAGAACTATGACTGCAGACATTTTGCTCTTGGCTTGGGTTGATTAATGATTCATGTTTAATGTGTTTACATCATGACCTCTAGTGGAAGAAACTTTGCTAAGAGTTAATGTTACATTTCTAGATGAAGGCTTCTCTTCCAATGCTATCATCTTCAAATTGGTTTTCTCTTCACTTGAAAAATCACTTCGCAATACAGTTTGAACTAAGATGGCTTCTATTTCTTTCAAACATTTTTATGTTTGAGTGCTATTCTGTGTGTTTTAAAAACCAATCATACCTGGTGACCTTAGAAGAAGGTCTTCAGGAATTGTAGTCATAGGAATCAGAATGTAACAGATTAAAAAGGTCTTTCATTCCTCCCAGGAACATACCTTTTTCTTTTTATCTTACTGTTCTTTGTTCTTTATGTTTGTAAGGGCCCTTTCACTCATCAAATTTGTAGATACAACATTTTGTTACTCAAACAGGAATTCTTGTTTCGCTGCAAAATATAGAGAGCTTCAATTAAGTGATGACTAGCATCATGGTTTGCCAGTTTTTCCACTTTGTTAAGGTTTAGAAAGAGGCTAAACCTCTGGCAGTATATGGCAACTTACCATCTTGGATTTCAGATTGTGATGATCCATTTAAATATTCTGATACCTTTTGGATACTTTTCTAATTTTAAGCATGTAATGCAAACAAAAAGTTTGAGTTTTGGAATGTTTAGCTCAGCTTGGAACTCTCCTTAATATTACTTCTATTACTTCAGATTCAGATTATATCACAAGACTTTGTAATTTCTTATTTTCTTGTATACAAATGTGGACTTACAAAAATAGAAAGTGCATTGAGGGTCCTATCCTGTAGTCAGGTACCAAGTTTCCACTCTTAAAAATATTTCAGAAATTACAATGCTTTATGGGTCATTTTATATCAAATGAGCTATATTGTTTAATGTTAATAGCTTTTGATTATTTTGTTTACATTTATCAGCTTTTCTAAACTCTTAAGTAGTGTGTTGATACTTTCAGCTAAGTGAAAAGTGAATTATTAGATTGAAAACAATCTCTTCAAAAGTAATGAACCTTTAAAAAAGTGAAGAAAAAACTGGTTTTGCTTCAGGTGGGAGATTTAAAACAAAATGAATTGATCTTTAATTAGCCATTTCTCAAGAACCGCAAGAGATATTGAGCTGAACTTTTAACGATTTATCTCGTTGAAAAGCAGTACAATTTCTTTAAAGTCTGAAATGGTCTATGTGGGGCCATGAGATCTTTTGTTATTAACTTTACAAATAAAATTTTTTTGAAAATAAACATCCAATAAGAAATATTAATGAAAAGGCTCTTACTAAAACTGTGAAATTATTGTAAGAAGTGTAATTCTGCTAGTAAATGATTTTTCTCTTAAAGAATATTTTAAAAAAAGTTGATCAACTTTTGTATAAATTAGTTATTCACAAAAAGTATATCCATATGGGTTTTTTTAGTTTATCATATCTAAATTAATCGAAAAAAAAAAAATTACTCTTAGCCAATATTTTACAAATACATATGCAAAAGTTCCTCAAAAAAAGCAAAAGAGAATCCAACAAAAGGATGAAAAAAGAAGAAGTCATGAAAATAAGAAAAAATGATAAACTATATGAGTTTACTAGTGATGGTCAACCATATCATCTTTTTCAAACTAAGAGAAGCTTTCAAAATATTTAAGTACCTAATTCTAATAAGCAAGGCTCGAAAAACAAACTGAGAGGGCAAGGTTCAGAGAATATTGTTTAAAAGAACAACAAATGAAATCAAAATAAAACCATACCAAATATGCTTGACCTCTTTGTATAAAGAATGAATTCATAATGGAATGCACTTTGGGAGAATAATGTAATCCAGCAGTCATCATTTATGGACAACTTTATCAAAATAGATCTTAAAGAAGATCTATTTTGATGAAGTTAATCTCGTTTTCTCTGAAGAAATTAATCTCATTTTCTCAGAACAGTTTAATAGATTAAGATGAAAAGCTGTCTAAGTTATATTTCTTTTTTTGTTCAGAGAGAAAGAAAAAAAGGGTTTCTGGAAGAACAATCTTTAAACATTTCCTTTGATTTTTTTTTTTTAATATTATAGTTTATTGTTCTTTTATTGTAATTTTTACTGCAGTTTTCATCTGATGACTGATAAAATGCATGATTTACTGAAAAATACAGTTTTTTATACCTAAATTAACTATGAAATTTCAGCCACACTTTTTTTTGTTCAATAAAGGATGTTGAAATTATTTTATTGTTTAAAACAGTATTATTAGCAAGAGTATGAAAGTTTTAAACTTTATTTTACAGCAAAGCGTCCACTGCAGCTGAGCAATTAGTATGAGAGCTATTGCATTCATCTGCTTCCTTGCCTTAATCTTACCAGGTTTTATATGATTTTTATTTTCATGGATTTTTTGCTTTTTATTTAAAAATTATTATCAAAGTAAAGTGTTTATTTAAAATTGTTCTAATTAAACAGAGTTGTTTTTGAGAAAAATATTTGAGCTTGTTACTGATTTTTAAAATATTGCATAAAACCTGACAGTTTCTACTTAAATATATTTGATCAAATACTGTTTTAAACATTTGGAAATTATATTCATTAAAAGTATAAACAATTTGGAAATATATTCATTAAAAGTTAAAATGATCTGAATGTTTTCACCAATAACTAACAGTATTTTAATTACAGAACTGATTGTTTAAAATACTAATAATAAATTTGTCTAAAAAATAATTTAATTGCTAACATATTATGCATCATTAAGAAATTTCCGATAAAATTTCTTCCCAAAATCTTATAAATATCTGCAGGATTAACTTTTTAAAGAATCTATTTCTATGTCCATATCAGCTGTTGTTCTCATTCCACATTTCAACATCAGGTGAAAGAAAATCCTGGAACAAACAAAGTATATTTAAGCAGTTAAGTCACAGACAAATTGTAAAGTCTACCACTAAATTTTGCAAAGCCCTTGCAGACCAATTTTAGTAATCTTTTTCAAAATGTGCATTTTAAAATATTAATAAAAATGATTGAGTATCTTATCTTTCTGGCTTTTTTTTTTTTTTTTTTTTATTATTACAGAAATAGCAATTTCAATATTTCAAAGACTTTAGCAGTCAGATAAATGCTTTCATTTATTTTCTTATAAAAACTGGCATCTAGAGTAATAGGCATTAGATAAAAGTAGTTGAGTACCTTATCTTTCTGGCTTTTTTTTTTTTTTTTTTTTTTTAAATATAAAAGAAATACAAAAGTTTGTAGTAAATATACAATATTTTGATATGTACAATAATGCTAATCTTCTAAACCTGATATTATTTTCTAATTTTACTAATGTGGAAATGTGTATCTAACTTTATTGCAAATTTAAATATTTAAAACAATAAAAATTACAAATCATATCTTTTTATTTAAACCTTTTTTATTGTTAAAGGTTTAAAATTACAGAAGGTATGCATGTTCAAATATTGATTACATATTGATGTTTTCTTCCTGAATAGATCTCATTTAAAATTTCTTGGTGCATTATCAAAAATTAAAATGCTGTAAAAATAAACCTTTTTACATTATTTTAATTTTTGAAAATTTAATTTTTACTATTCCAAATTCAATTTTACTGCAAAAGTTCCTCTGTTTATGAAAAAACTGATGGAGGATTTCTATGTGGCAATTCAAATGTTAGCAAAGAAATAAGTAACAGAACTGCCTATGTTTGAAATATTTTATAACCTTTCTAATCATTGTTAAATCAAAACCTAATCTAAAGAATTTTAAAGAAATTTTAGCTTAACATAATATTTTTATATTTACTATAAACCTATTTTAATTATTTCTAATTATAGATATCTAAAGAATATAAACATACAACCTTAAAAACATAATATAATTTTAAGATTTAAAACAATGTTCATACATTACATGCATCTAACAGCCTATCTTCTTATAACATGAAATATAAGATTATTAGTTGATTAAAACAAATAAGACATTACACCTTTTTAATTCTGTGTAACTGATAATTCAATGTTATTATTTTAATATTAAAGATATGAGCTTTGGTAATGATGAATGCCAAAACATTACAAGCTGCACAAGTTCCTCATTTTGTAAAAACACTGATGGAGGTTTTGTTTGTGAATGCTTGCCTGGCTATTCAAATATTAGCGAAATAAGCAATAATACTGACTGTCATGGTAATATTTTATTCTGCTTTTTGGCTATGTTAAATTAAAACCTTATCTTGACTTCTACTGAAAAGATTTTTCAGTTTCGCTTTGTATTTGTATCTTTGCTAATAATATAGTTTGATGTTTTATAACCATACATATGGAAATGAAAATCCACATACTACAATTTAAGGTTAAGATCTTTTTCAAAGATAAAAGTTTAGGTTGATACTTTAGTTACTTCCAAATGCTTTTCTTCTCATAAATTCTTTTGCCAGACAATTTAATGTTTAAAACATTGAAGATTTTTTAACATTTCAATACTGTGTCAATGATAATTCGGTAGTTCCTTTTTTAATATTACAGTGCTGTGTTTAGATATTGATGAATGCCAACTCAATAGCGTGGGTACAAGCTGCACAAGTTCTTCCGTTTGTAAAAATACTGTGGGAAGTTTTGTTTGTGAATGTTTACCTGGTTATTTTCAAAATGGGGAACTAAGCAAGATAACCAACTGCACTGGTATTGTTTTATTCTATTACTTTTGACAGTTGAATTAAAGGCTTCTCTTGTCTGCTGCTGAAGATAGTGTTTAGTATTGCTTAGTAATTGTATCTTTGCTATTAATATACATTGTTTATTTCTAATCATACATTTGAAAATGAATATCCACAAACTAGGTTACAAAGTTAACATCCTTTTAAGTTTTAAGCTTATGTTTTCACAGTATTTGGTGCTAGTCGCTTATCTTCTTGTTACATGTAGTGTCATGTTTGTTGTTTAAAGCATTGAAGCATATATTAAAGCATATTTAACATTTTCATGCAGTTTCAGTGATAATGCGACGGTTCACTTTTTTAAGTATTACAGTGGTGTGTTTAGATGTTGATGAATGCGAAGCCAAAAGTGAGGGTACAAACTGCACAAGTTCCTCATTTTGTAAAAACACTGATGGAGGTTTTGTTTGTGAATGCTTGCCTGGCTATTCAAATATTAGCGAAATAAGCAATAATACTGACTGTCATGGTAATATTTTATTCTGCTTTTTGGCTATGTTAAATTAAAACCTTATCTTGACTTCTACTGAAAAGATTTTTCAGTTTCGCTTTGTATTTGTATCTTTGCTAATAATATAGTTTGATGTTTTATAACCATACATATGGAAATGAAAATCCACATACTACAATTTAAGGTTAAGATCTTTTTCAAAGATAAAAGTTTAGGTTGATACTTTAGTTACTTCCAAATGCTTTTCTTCTCATAAATTCTTTTGCCAGACAATTTAATGTTTAAAACATTGAAGATTTTTTAACATTTCAATACTGTGTCAATGATAATTCGGTAGTTCCTTTTTTAATATTACAGTGCTGTGTTTAGATATTGATGAATGCCAACTCAATAGCGTGGGTACAAGCTGCACAAGTTCTTCCGTTTGTAAAAATACTGTGGGAAGTTTTGTTTGTGAATGTTTACCTGGTTATTTTCAAAATGGGGAACTAAGCAAGATAACCAACTGCACTGGTATTGTTTTATTCTATTACTTTTGACAGTTGAATTAAAGGCTTCTCTTGTCTGCTGCTGAAGATAGTGTTTAGTATTGCTTAGTAATTGTATCTTTGCTATTAATATACATTGTTTATTTCTAATCATACATTTGAAAATGAATATCCACAAACTAGGTTACAAAGTTAACATCCTTTTAAGTTTTAAGCTTATGTTTTCACAGTATTTGGTGCTAGTCGCTTATCTTCTTGTTACATGTAGTGTCATGTTTGTTGTTTAAAGCATTGAAGCATATATTAAAGCATATTTAACATTTTCATGCAGTTTCAGTGATAATGCGACGGTTCACTTTTTTAAGTATTACAGTGGTGTGTTTAGATGTTGATGAATGCGAAGCCAAAAGTGAGGGTACAAACTGCACAAGTTCCTCATTTTGTAAAAACACTGATGGAGGTTTTGTTTGTGAATGCTTGCCTGGCTATTCAAATATTAGCGAAATAAGCAATAATACTGACTGTCATGGTAATATTTTATTCTGCTTTTTGGCTATGTTAAATTAAAACCTTATCTTGACTTCTACTGAAAAGATTTTTCAGTTTCGCTTTGTATTTGTATCTTTGCTAATAATATAGTTTGATGTTTTATAACCATACATATGGAAATGAAAATCCACATACTACAATTTAAGGTTAAGATCTTTTTCAAAGATAAAAGTTTAGGTTGATACTTTAGTTACTTCCAAATGCTTTTCTTCTCATAAATTCTTTTGCCAGACAATTTAATGTTTAAAACATTGAAGATTTTTTAACATTTCAATACTGTGTCAATGATAATTCGGTAGTTCCTTTTTTAATATTACAGTGCTGTGTTTAGATATTGATGAATGCCAACTCAATAGCGTGGGTACAAGCTGCACAAGTTCTTCCGTTTGTAAAAATACTGTGGGAAGTTTTGTTTGTGAATGTTTACCTGGTTATTTTCAAAATGGGGAACTAAGCAAGATAACCAACTGCACTGGTATTGTTTTATTCTATTACTTTTGACAGTTGAATTAAAGGCTTCTCTTGTCTGCTGCTGAAGATAGTGTTTAGTATTGCTTAGTAATTGTATCTTTGCTATTAATATACATTGTTTATTTCTAATCATACATTTGAAAATGAATATCCACAAACTAGGTTACAAAGTTAACATCCTTTTAAGTTTTAAGCTTATGTTTTCACAGTATTTGGTGCTAGTCGCTTATCTTCTTGTTACATGTAGTGTCATGTTTGTTGTTTAAAGCATTGAAGCATATATTAAAGCATATTTAACATTTTCATGCAGTTTCAGTGATAATGCGACGGTTCACTTTTTTAAGTATTACAGTGGTGTGTTTAGATGTTGATGAATGCGAAGCCAAAAGTGAGGGTACAAACTGCACAAGTTCCTCATTTTGTAAAAACACTGATGGAGGTTTTGTTTGTGAATGCTTGCCTGGCTATTCAAATATTAGCGAAATAAGCAATAATACTGACTGTCATGGTAATATTTTATTCTGCTTTTTGGCTATGTTAAATTAAAACCTTATCTTGACTTCTACTGAAAAGATTTTTCAGTTTCGCTTTGTATTTGTATCTTTGCTAATAATATAGTTTGATGTTTTATAACCATACATATGGAAATGAAAATCCACATACTACAATTTAAGGTTAAGATCTTTTTCAAAGATAAAAGTTTAGGTTGATACTTTAGTTACTTCCAAATGCTTTTCTTCTCATAAATTCTTTTGCCAGACAATTTAATGTTTAAAACATTGAAGATTTTTTAACATTTCAATACTGTGTCAATGATAATTCGGTAGTTCCTTTTTTAATATTACAGTGCTGTGTTTAGATATTGATGAATGCCAACTCAATAGCGTGGGTACAAGCTGCACAAGTTCTTCCGTTTGTAAAAATACTGTGGGAAGTTTTGTTTGTGAATGTTTACCTGGTTATTTTCAAAATGGGGAACTAAGCAAGATAACCAACTGCACTGGTATTGTTTTATTCTATTACTTTTGACAGTTGAATTAAAGGCTTCTCTTGTCTGCTGCTGAAGATAGTGTTTAGTATTGCTTAGTAATTGTATCTTTGCTATTAATATACATTGTTTATTTCTAATCATACATTTGAAAATGAATATCCACAAACTAGGTTACAAAGTTAACATCCTTTTAAGTTTTAAGCTTATGTTTTCACAGTATTTGGTGCTAGTCGCTTATCTTCTTGTTACATGTAGTGTCATGTTTGTTGTTTAAAGCATTGAAGCATATATTAAAGCATATTTAACATTTTCATGCAGTTTCAGTGATAATGCGACGGTTCACTTTTTTAAGTATTACAGTGGTGTGTTTAGATGTTGATGAATGCGAAGCCAAAAGTGAGGGTACAAACTGCACAAGTTCCTCATTTTGTAAAAACACTGATGGAGGTTTTGTTTGTGAATGCTTGCCTGGCTATTCAAATATTAGCGAAATAAGCAATAATACTGACTGTCATGGTAATATTTTATTCTGCTTTTTGGCTATGTTAAATTAAAACCTTATCTTGACTTCTACTGAAAAGATTTTTCAGTTTCGCTTTGTATTTGTATCTTTGCTAATAATATAGTTTGATGTTTTATAACCATACATATGGAAATGAAAATCCACATACTACAATTTAAGGTTAAGATCTTTTTCAAAGATAAAAGTTTAGGTTGATACTTTAGTTACTTCCAAATGCTTTTCTTCTCATAAATTCTTTTGCCAGACAATTTAATGTTTAAAACATTGAAGATTTTTTAACATTTCAATACTGTGTCAATGATAATTCGGTAGTTCCTTTTTTAATATTACAGTGCTGTGTTTAGATATTGATGAATGCCAACTCAATAGCGTGGGTACAAGCTGCACAAGTTCTTCCGTTTGTAAAAATACTGTGGGAAGTTTTGTTTGTGAATGTTTACCTGGTTATTTTCAAAATGGGGAACTAAGCAAGATAACCAACTGCACTGGTATTGTTTTATTCTATTACTTTTGACAGTTGAATTAAAGGCTTCTCTTGTCTGCTGCTGAAGATAGTGTTTAGTATTGCTTAGTAATTGTATCTTTGCTATTAATATACATTGTTTATTTCTAATCATACATTTGAAAATGAATATCCACAAACTAGGTTACAAAGTTAACATCCTTTTAAGTTTTAAGCTTATGTTTTCACAGTATTTGGTGCTAGTCGCTTATCTTCTTGTTACATGTAGTGTCATGTTTGTTGTTTAAAGCATTGAAGCATATATTAAAGCATATTTAACATTTTCATGCAGTTTCAGTGATAATGCGACGGTTCACTTTTTTAAGTATTACAGTGGTGTGTTTAGATGTTGATGAATGCGAAGCCAAAAGTGAGGGTACAAACTGCACAAGTTCCTCATTTTGTAAAAACACTGATGGAGGTTTTGTTTGTGAATGCTTGCCTGGCTATTCAAATATTAGCGAAATAAGCAATAATACTGACTGTCATGGTAATATTTTATTCTGCTTTTTGGCTATGTTAAATTAAAACCTTATCTTGACTTCTACTGAAAAGATTTTTCAGTTTCGCTTTGTATTTGTATCTTTGCTAATAATATAGTTTGATGTTTTATAACCATACATATGGAAATGAAAATCCACATACTACAATTTAAGGTTAAGATCTTTTTCAAAGATAAAAGTTTAGGTTGATACTTTAGTTACTTCCAAATGCTTTTCTTCTCATAAATTCTTTTGCCAGACAATTTAATGTTTAAAACATTGAAGATTTTTTAACATTTCAATACTGTGTCAATGATAATTCGGTAGTTCCTTTTTTAATATTACAGTGCTGTGTTTAGATATTGATGAATGCCAACTCAATAGCGTGGGTACAAGCTGCA
The DNA here is from genome assembly GCF_058129835.1 of Hydra viridissima. NCBI lineage: Eukaryota > Metazoa > Cnidaria > Hydrozoa > Anthoathecata > Hydridae > Hydra > Hydra viridissima. The sequence continues at coordinate 13,377,424 of NW_028324307.1, read as the reverse complement.
CAAGTTCTTCCGTTTGTAAAAATACTGTGGGAAGTTTTGTTTGTGAATGTTTACCTGGTTATTTTCAAAATGGGGAACTAAGCAAGATAACCAACTGCACTGGTATTGTTTTATTCTATTACTTTTGACAGTTGAATTAAAGGCTTCTCTTGTCTGCTGCTGAAGATAGTGTTTAGTATTGCTTAGTAATTGTATCTTTGCTATTAATATACATTGTTTATTTCTAATCATACATTTGAAAATGAATATCCACAAACTAGGTTACAAAGTTAACATCCTTTTAAGTTTTAAGCTTATGTTTTCACAGTATTTGGTGCTAGTCGCTTATCTTCTTGTTACATGTAGTGTCATGTTTGTTGTTTAAAGCATTGAAGCATATATTAAAGCATATTTAACATTTTCATGCAGTTTCAGTGATAATGCGACGGTTCACTTTTTTAAGTATTACAGTGGTGTGTTTAGATGTTGATGAATGCGAAGCCAAAAGTGAGGGTACAAACTGCACAAGTTCCTCATTTTGTAAAAACACTGATGGAGGTTTTGTTTGTGAATGCTTGCCTGGCTATTCAAATATTAGCGAAATAAGCAATAATACTGACTGTCATGGTAATATTTTATTCTGCTTTTTGGCTATGTTAAATTAAAACCTTATCTTGACTTCTACTGAAAAGATTTTTCAGTTTCGCTTTGTATTTGTATCTTTGCTAATAATATAGTTTGATGTTTTATAACCATACATATGGAAATGAAAATCCACATACTACAATTTAAGGTTAAGATCTTTTTCAAAGATAAAAGTTTAGGTTGATACTTTAGTTACTTCCAAATGCTTTTCTTCTCATAAATTCTTTTGCCAGACAATTTAATGTTTAAAACATTGAAGATTTTTTAACATTTCAATACTGTGTCAATGATAATTCGGTAGTTCCTTTTTTAATATTACAGTGCTGTGTTTAGATATTGATGAATGCCAACTCAATAGCGTGGGTACAAGCTGCACAAGTTCTTCCGTTTGTAAAAATACTGTGGGAAGTTTTGTTTGTGAATGTTTACCTGGTTATTCTCCAGATGGTGAATTAAGCAAGATAACTAACTGCACTGGTATTTTTAGATTTTCTACTTTTGATTGTTTAGTTTTAGCCTACTTATCCTTTTTTCATTTACTTTTTTTCTTTTCCTTTTTTCTAAGGATTGGGTTTTTTAGTTATACTTATTAATTGCGGAATTGAAGATGTGATATCTAAATAGCATGTTTTTAAGCATTATAGTAGTATATGATGCTAATTAAATTTTATTTCAAATATTTCAACTTAGTTGATTTGTAGTTGACTTAGTTGATTTATGTTTCAATTAATTGAGTTTGGTCGACTTTGAAAAATTTGTGAATTGTTTTAGTTTGTAGATTAAGAATTTCAAGCATGTAACAACATGCTTAAAAATCTTAGTCAATAAACTAAACATGTTTTTTTAGGTAGTAGCTACTTGAAATAATGTAGTAAGCAGTAAATCTGTTTATTTTTTTGATCACTAGCAGTGTTGAAATTGATTATGTAAGTTTGTAAAAGCTGGGTTCCTTTATTCTGTGGAGACACTTATTGTTCTCAATTTATATTATATTTTGTTGGAATTTTGTTAGAGTTTTTTATTTTCTTTTTCTTTACTTCATAATAAGATATTGATGAATGTGTTGTTAATAAATCTTGCAATTGGTATCGTGGTGTTTGCAGCAATAATCCTGGAGGTTTTGATTGTTCATGCACAGGAGGGTGGGAAGTTAATTCAATTAATGCCAATTGCTCTGGTAAGATGAACCTTTAAATGAAATAAAGGTTTTTTTTTCTTTATATTTTAAATCAGTTTTTCTCTTTACTTTCTTTTGTTTTTTTATATTTTTGTTTTTGGTTTCGTTTGGGCAGATAATCTTAAGTTAATAACACTGTTCACAATGTTTTTATATAATTATTAATTGCCACAAGACCAATCACCTATAGAAAAAAAATTACCTAAACTTTTATTAATGCAAAACGTTGTCCTCGCATAATTCCTAAATATGTGTCTGGTACCATCTGATCTTACCTCATTTACAATTAACTGTTAAGTAAATATATTTAAAAAATAAAAAAAATTTTTATATATTGTAAATTAAATTTGATTACAAATTAATAAAATCTTAAAAGTATGCGTACAAATTTGACACAGTAATAAGTTAATCAAATATCAATGATACAGATGTTAAAGAACATTTGATGGTGTTAAACATTATTTCGCACTGCCAATTGGTGCATTGAGACAGATATTTTGCATATAACTTTACAAAACTGTTAATAGTGTCATTAACTTATGGTTTTATATGGTATCCTAAAGAATAAAGAATGAAAAAGATAAAGATCAGGGGAATTTTAAAGGAGAGACTTTCTCTTCCATAGTTACCTCTGGTGATGTTTTTAAACCATTAATATATTTGAAAATTCTTTTACTATGTTTTGTATTTTAAAATTACCTAACTTAAAATCCTATAAAAATGTAATCTTGTAAACTGATAAAGTGTAACCCTGGTACTTGATTTGTAAAATGTATCTGGAGCATAAATATCAGTTTGCTAAACATTAGAAACCACTGAAATCATGCAGAATTTGCTTTTTCATTCTAATTTGCAATGTAGTAAACACATATTTCATAACTTTATTTACTGAACGGAAATTTTTGGCTTTTGTATCATTTTGCCAAAACAAAATTTTCTGTTTTGACATCCTTTTACTTATTCAGTTTCAGCCAAAAGTATGGTTTAAACCCACTACTGTGATGAACCAAAACCTTTTTTTGTAGAAGATTTTTTTTAAGTTTAAATAATTTATTTTTAACTTGTGTGGGATGAAGATTTTCTAATGGTCTTTTAATAGTTTGTGGGTAAATCAATTTTTAATTAAAACAGTTGTAGTGATTTTGATTGAAATCACATTACATAATTCGATTCCAGTTTACATTCTGAAATTGTTCTTTAAATGATTTAGCCTTTAGTGAACAATTAAAATCAATAATTTCATGAAAAGTTATTCAGTGCTGAATTTTACAATGGAAAATAATTCGAATGGAAACAGTTTGACATTGGAAGTGAAAAATACTGCCATAGCATGCTCAATCCAGTCTATGAAAAGATTAAGCTTCCAACAAAAAAATTAGCTCAACAAAGATAATGCTGAAACAGTTTTCATTATGGGTATTTGGGCATGATGGCACACTTCATTTTAGACAAATGGGAGTGGATCAAATTTTGCCTGTCATGTTCCAATTTTGATGAAAAACATTTTGTTTCAAACATTTTTCAAAGAAAAGATCTTAAGAGATAATGCAGCAAGTATAAAAGCATCATTCAGAGAACCACAGTCTGTTTACAATTCTGCTGGATGTCTGAACCATTCACTTCAATTAGTAACAAAAAAGATCTTTTATCACTTCAGAGTGCTGTAAGGTTAACAGAAAAAGGTCAAAAGCATTTCACTCATGCTTCTTATTCAAGCTACTTCTTTTCTGAGGTCTTCAACCAACAAGAGATTCAAATGATCAATTGTGACAGGCTCGGGCTCAAAAATGATGTCCCAATATGCTGGAATTTAACTTATTATATGTTTGAAAGAAATCTGTACTTAAAATCTGCATTTGGTTCTGCACTGCTCAACTGTCCACCAGCATTAAGTTCACTGTACAGAATTGGAACCTGTGTGAAAAGCTGGTACACATCTTAGCAGTTTTTGAAGAAGACACAACTCTCTGGAAAGGGTGCTTGCATCAGTGCTTGTATTCCTATTGTGACAGCTATCATGAAGTCATTTGAAGTTCCCTCAGATGACAAAGAAATGATGGGCATGAAAAATACTTTGAAGAAAGCAATGGAGGCTTGTTATTTTTAATTGAAAACTATAGCTCATTTTGCAAAAGCAAGATTTCTTGATCCCAGATTCAAACAATGCTTCATTAGATCCCATGAAGCTTTTCAAGCGGAATAAGGCGGTTCATATAATGTAGTTCGAATATGAAGAGATAACAATACTAAAAGCAAACATTAGGTTTACAAAAGTAGCAAATATATTCCTTACACCAACTCCAACATCTACAGAAGTTGAAAGGTTGTCTTCAACTGCTGGAAACATTCTTTTAAATGAAAGAAATAGAATTTTGCCAGAATGAATTTAGTTTTGCAAAGAAAATGTTTCAATTATTAACTCCAAATATTAAAATGCCATATTAAAATGAGACATTCTACTTTTTATTCAGTTATGCTACTTGGTGGCTGTTTAGATGTAAAATAGTTCTTTTTTTTTTTTTTTTTTGCTTTAATTCAGGGATGTTAAAATTTTCAGGGACATTGAATTTTAGCTCAAATTTTGATTTTGGTCATTCACTACTTTACACACATAGCTATTTGCAATATTATTACAAAAGTTCCCAGAAATGATTTTACAAAAAGCATATTTTAGCATATTGACATTTATAATATACTTCAAAATATTTGCGATGATAAAGGCTGATGAATAAAGAAGAAAGAAACTTTTCGAAATTTTTTGCTCATATTTTTCACATTTATTTATAGTTTGTAGCAATATTTGTCTATATTTCAGAAACTAAATCTTTTAATGATCAATATTAATAAAAGTAAACTGTTCTAATTTTTTATATTACTAAGCTATAAAAATGTCACTCTGTTTTTTTGATTATTTTTTTATTATTTGTTGGTTATTTTTCTATTATTTGTTTTCATTAGTTTTCTATTATTTGTTGAACTTCCAATATTAAAATTAGTGCTCTATGTTATTTGCAAATGTTCTGTGAAGCCTCTTTTTGAAAACACAAAAATGAAAGTTTCCATTTACCTTAATGAATCAATTTTTAGTTAAGTTTTTAGGATGCCTTTAGTCAATAAAGTTTGCACCCTTTTTGTATCTTAAAATTTTTAAGACATCATTTCATGTTAGTTTTGTTGTGAAATGTCTTAATTTTGTGTTATAACTATTTTTTCTGTAATAGTCTGCATACAGTCTTTTGATGTTGTTTCCATTCTAAATTGTTAGCACCATCTCCTGGAGCGGTAACTGCAGAGTCTTTTGAAATAGTCATCTATGAGTTTGCAGTAACTAGCAGCCCAATTGAGTAAGTTGGTTTTGCACACAATTTTAAGAATTATTTATCAGTTATTTTTTTAACTAAAAGTTTAAACATGAGTAAATAGCATTGAAGTAATTGAGAGAAATATCAAAAATAAGAAAGCAAAAAATCCTAACATGTTGTACACTTTCTAGAACGTACTACATCATTTTGGTCAAACTAACATCAGGCAATCTTCCTGTGAGGGATCCAAGCTCTTACACATGGGAAGAAATAGATAACCACACCGATGGTTTGAAATTAGTTGGAGCTTTAGATAAATCTCAAAAAGGCAAGAAGTTTAAAGTGGGTGGGGACTCACCTCGTAAAAGAAGGGATGCAAGTGGTAAGTGTATTCCATTGATAAGTTGATTGCTTTTAAGTAAAAATAATCTAATAAGACTTTTGAAAGATAATAAAACACAAAAAGAGTTTTTTAAATTAACAAGCAAATAATTATTTTATCAAACATAAACCTACAAAAGGATGAAACTAAAATTGAGCAAATATTCACAAAGCACTATAACCTAGCTCGTGCTAGCATTTAAGTCTAAAAATGTGATATAAAAGATTTAATTCTTTCAGTGCCACAACCTGACAACTCTCCTCTTGAGAAAGGAGTTTCTTATTCAACATTTATAAAAGGAGTAACAGCAGATAACACCACTGTGACATCCACATATAGTGCTCCAGTTGTTGCTGAAGACCCGACAACCACAACAGCTGCAACTAGTACAACTGAGTCACCAACCACCACAACTGAATCACCAACCACCACAACTGAATCAACAACCACCACAACTGAATCAACAACCACTACAACTGAATCAACAACCACCTCAACTGAATCAACAACCACCCCAACTGAACCAACAACTACCACAACTGAATCACCAACCACCACAACTGTAGCTCTTTCTAGCACAACTGAATCAACAACCAGCCCAACTGAATCAACAACCACCACAACTGAATCAACAACCACTACAACTGAATCAACAACCACCTCAACTAAATCAACAACCACCCCAACTGAACCAACAACTACCACAACTGAATCACCAACCACCACAAATGTAGCTCTTACTAGCACAACTGAATCAACAACCAGCCCAACTGAATCAACAACCACCACAACTGAATCAACAACCACCTCAACTGAATCAACAACCACCCCAACTGAACCAACAACTACCACAACTGAATCACCAACTACCACAACTGTAGCTCCAACTACTACAACTGAATCAACAACCACCCCAACTGAATCAACAACCACCACAACTGAATCAACAACCACTACAACTGAATCAACAACCACCTCAACTGAATCAACAATCACCCCAACTGAACCAACAACTACCACAACTGAATCACCAACCACCACAACTGTAGCTCTTACTAGCACAGCTGAATCAACAACCACCCCAACTGAATCAACAACTACCACAACTGAATCAACAACTACCACAACTGAATCACCAACTACCACAACTGTAGCTCCAACCACCACAACTGTAGCTCCAACTACCACAACTGGAACTCCAACTACTACAACTGATTTACCAACAACCACAACTGTAGCTCCAACTACCACAACTGTAGCTCCAACTACTACAACTGAATTACCAACAACCACAACTGTAGCTCCAACTACTACAACTGTAGCTCCAACTACTACAACTGTAGCTCCAACTACCACAACTGTAGCTCCAACTACTACAACTGAATTACCAACAACCACAACTGGAGCTCCAACTACCACAACTGTAGCTCCAACTACCACAACTGTAGCTCCAACTACTACAACTGTAGCTCCAACTACCACAACTGTAGCTCCAACTACTACAACTGAATTACCAACCACCACAACTGGAGCTCCAACTACCACAACTGTAGCTCCAACTACTACAACTGAATTACCAACAACCACAACTGGAGCTCCAACCACCACAACTGTAGCTCCAACTTCCACAACTGAGTCACCTACCACCACAACTGTAGCTCCAACTACCACAACTGAATCACCAACCACCACAACTGTAGCTCCAACTACCACAACTGTAGCTCCAACTACTACAACTGAATTACCAACAACTACAACTGTAGCTCCAACTACTACAACTGTAGCTCCAACTACCACAACTGTAGCTCCAACTACTACAACTGAATTACCAACAACCACAACTGGAGCTCCAACTACCACAACTGGAGCTCCAACTACCACAACTGGAGCTCCAACTACCACAACTGGAGCTCCAACTACCACAACTGTAGCTCCAACTACTACAACTGAATTACCAACAACCACAACTGGAGCTCCAACTACCACAACTGGAGCTCCAACTACTACAACTGAATTACCAACAACCACAACTGGAGCTCCAACTACCACAACTTTAGCTCCAACTACCACAACTGTAGCTCCAACTACTACAACTGAATTACCAACAACCACAACTGTAGCTCCAACTACCACAACTGTAGCTCCAACTACCACAACTGTAGCTCCAACTACTACAACTGTAGCTCCAACTACCACAACTGTAGCTCCAACTACTACAACTGAATTACCAACAACCACAACTGGAGCTCCAACCACCACAACTGTAGCTCCAACTTCCACAACTGAGTCACCTACCACCACAACTGTAGCTCCAACTACCACAACTGAATCACCAACCACCACAACTGTAGCTCCAACTACCACAACTGTAGCTCCAACTACTACAACTGAATTACCAACAACTACAACTGTAGCTCCAACTACCACAACTGTAGCTCCAACTACTACAACTGAATTACCAACAACCACAACTGGAGCTCCAACTACCACAACTGTAGCTCCAACTACCACAACTGGAGCTCCAACTACCACAACTGGAGCTCCAACTACCACAACTGTAGCTCCAACTACTACAACTGAATTACCAACAACCACAACTGGAGCTCCAACTACCACAACTGTAGCTCCAAATACTACAACTGAATTACCAACAACCACAACTGGAGCTCCAACTACCACAACTTTAGCTCCAACTACCACAACTGTAGCTCCAACTACTACAACTGAATTACCAACAACCACAACTGTAGCTCCAACTACCACAACTGTAGCTCCAACTACCACAACTGTAGCTCCAACTACTACAACTGTAGCTCCAACTACCACAACTGTAGCTCCAACTACTACAACTGAATTACCAACAACCACAACTGGAGCTCCAACCACCACAACTGGAGCTCCAACTTCCACAACTGAGTCACCTACCACCACAACTGTAGCTCAAACTACCACAACTGAATCACCAACCACCACAACTGTAGCTCCAACTACCACAACTGTAGCACCATCTACCACAACTGTAGCTCCAACTACCACAACTGTAGCTCCAACTACCACAACTCAAGCTGGGACTACTACAACTCAAGTTACTACAACTGCGTCAGCAACTACCATAACTCAGGCTTCAACTACCTCGAGTGAGTCCCATCTTTCTTCGTTTTGAGTTGTTTACAGTTGTTTAAAATATTTCTATAGCTCTTTTTTCTGTTATTTTTCATTTGTGAAACAGTATTTGTATCTGATTTTGTTGAATTTTTTTTTTTTTTTTTTTTTCATGTTTTATTTTTTTTTACATTTTTTTAATGTCTTTTTCTACTGATAATTGTTATTTGTTACAGCTTTAGTAGATGTTGATGAGTGCTCTTTAAACATTTCTGGCACTGAATGCTCTAATACATCAACCTGCCTGAATACATATGATTCATTTGTCTGTGAATGCTTATCTGGGTTTTCTCATATTGGTAATCTTAGTAAGAACACGAATTGTACTGGTGAGTTTATCATTTATTGTTTTTAAAAATGTGAAAACTATAAGTAAGCTGATTGTTTGGAATAAATAATCTGCTTCTTATGCAGTATTTTTACATTGATATTATATTTGAATGTCAAGTTTAAATAAAATACAGAAGAATCTTGCTGTTTTTTTCACTGCTTTTTAGCTTTAATTACTTTATTGTATTTAAAACAATCTTTTGAATGTTTTGGGTGTGTCATTTAAATTAAGCTTATTAAATTTTGTTAAGTAAGTTGATTTAAAATAAAGTAATAAACAAAATAAAATTAGTAATTTTTTCAGTAACTTTTTATAAAACCCAAGTTTTAATCTCTCTAAGATTTTTGTTTCTTTTTTTAATCTCTCTAAGATTTTTGTTTCTTTTTTTAATCTCTCTAAGATTATTTTTAATCTAAGTAACTTTAATACTTTTTAATCTAAATAGTAAACTGAATTTGATGAAGTATATAAGAATTTAAATTGGTTTAAAACTTTGAAAGCTTGTTGTTAACTGTCTGAGAATCTTTTCCATCCCAAACCTGTTTTGGATCATGTTTTGATCAACACTGTGTCATTTTTTTCTTTTTGTTTTTCTTATAAACTTTATAAATTTTTTTTTGTGTTTGGATAAGTGTTACATTTTTTTGATTGAAAATATTTCATGATATTATGTTTTTTTATTATTTGATTTTAGTTTGCCCTTAATAATGGATGGCAATTAAGTTTTTTAAATTTTTTAAAGTATTGCTGTGAAGTTTATTGTTTTTGATAATCTGGTTATACAAAATAAAAAATAAGATAAAAAAATCTTTTAATCAAATTATAATGGTTGTTTCGTTTTACCATTGCAATGTTTGATTACATTAAAGTTGAGTTTTACATGTTTTATCAAATAAACTCCCATTTATCTCTCATTAATTACAATGAGCAATTTTCTAGCAGTTTTCACTACAGTGAAAAGTTTGTTTTTTTTTATTTTTATTTCTTTTTTTTTTACTTATTTGTAAGATATTGATGAATGTGCTGTTAATAATCCTTGCAATTGGTATCGTGGTGTTTGCATCAATAAACCTGGAAGTTTTGAGTGTTCATGTACAGGAGGATGGGAAGTTAATTCAAATTACACCAATTGCTCAGGTAAGATGAACCTTTAGGCAAAGTAAAGGTTTTTTTTTCTTATATTTTAATTCAGTTTTTCTCTTTTTTTTTTTTTTTTTTTTTTCATTTTTCTTTTTGGCAATTAATCTTAAGTTAATAATACTGCTAGCAGAGTTATTAATTAAAGATTAATTTCCATAAGACAAATTTTTTTAGAAAAAAATTGCCTGTACTTCTATTACTGCAAAAAGTTGTCCTGACATACTTCCTAAACATGTGTCTGATACCAAACAGACCTCATTAACAAATCATAGTAAAAATGTAAAAGAAGTTTTTTATAAATATTGTAATTTAAATTTGGTCACAAATTAAAAAAAAACTTAAAAGTATACAAGCAAGTTTGATACAGTAATAAATCAAATATCAATGATACAGATGATGTTAAAGAATATTTGATGGTGTTAAACAATATTTCACACTCCCAACAGATGTTTTGGGTGAATTGAGACATCGCTTGGGTGCATTCAGATATTTTGTATATAATTTTACAAATCTGTTACTAGTGTCAATAACTTATGATTAAACTTATGGCTAAAGAAAAAACAAAGAAAATAATAATATTCTAGAAAACTTAAAAAGGAGAGAGATGCTTCTGTGGTGATTTTTTAAAGCCATTAAATTATTTGAAAATTCTTTTGCTAAGTTTAGTATTTTAAAATTACATCACTTAAAATCCTATAAAAGTTCAACCTTTTAAACTGATAAAGTGTAAACTTTGTACTTGAGTTGTAAAATGTATCTGGAGCATAAACGTCAGTTTGCTAAAAATTTGAAAACCACTGAAACCATGCAGAATGAGTTTTGTCATTTTAATTTGCAATGAAGTCAGTACATTTTTCATAACTTTACACTAGTAAATGGAGACTTTCGGCTTTGGTATCAGTTTCCACCAAAACAAAATTTTCTGCTTCGACACCCTTTTATTTATTTGGTTTTGGCTAAAAATACGGTTCAAACCCTCAACCATAATGAACCCAAACTTTTTTTTAGAAGATTTTTTTTTAGTCTAGATCACTTGTTTTTATCTTACTGTGGGATAATGATTTTCTAACAATATTGGTGTTTTAAAAGTTTGTGGGTAAATCAATTTTGTAACACAAATTTATTCTTTGAAAACATTCTGAGGTTATGTACTATGCAGTATTGTGAAAAAGTTAAGAACCACTAAATAAAAAAAAATATTTTTTTAAAATAAATTTAATTAATTTTTGTTCTAAAGATAATAAAATAGTCTTTTTTTTCAAACATATTAAATAGAACATGAGAAAAAAGAAGATTTTTTTTTTTTTTTTTTTTGAAAATGAATTAATAGAATCTGTAAAAATAAGAATTAAATATTATGTGTTAATTTTTTTTGTGAAAAAGTTAAAAATCACAAAGAATTTTTTGTGCTAAATGCGGCAGAAACATCTTTTTAAATTTATTTTATCTTTTTTGTTTAAATATTCCATTAATGACCTGAGTCATTACCAAAAAACCAGTAAAAGTATTTAATTTAAAAAAAAGATAAATTCTTTTCTTTTGAAAAAATGTGCAGAAAAGCTATTACCTATGAAGATTGTATAAAAGTGGTCATTTTCACCAGGAAGGTAAATCCGCTCGTGAAATAGGAAAAATAATAAAGCGATCACATAGTTCGGTGGTAGCAATCATCAAAAAATTCAAAGAGACGAAATCTTACGTTGATTGCCATTTTTCTAGAAGACTTCGTTTTATGACACCCAATGATGATCAATTTTTAATCAGGTTGGTGAAGAAAAATCAAACCATGCTGTCGCATGAATTAAGAAGGGAACGAAAACTTTCAAATGGATGTCTAGTATTGGCATCACTTGTGCGTAGGAAACTATTAGCTAACAATATATTACAGAAAATAGCTGTTCTAAAACTGCGACTTACCGAACAACATATAAAAAAGCAAAAAGAATTTTACCATAGCGTCAAAGAATGGTCTAAACAAAGATGGAGGACAGTAATGTTCAGTGATGAGATAAATATCGAAGTTGATAACCGAAAAAACGGAATTATGATTTGCAGGCAGAAAAATATAATCTTTATTGTTTTGTTAAAAGAACAAAACAAGGTAGCGGGTTGGTTGGAATAAGGTGCTGCATGACATATTATGGTCTTGGTATGTTTAAATTATTTGATGGTCGACTCAACTCTATTTACTACGTCAGTATTTTAAATAACAACTTGTTACCGTGAATTGATACACTTGAGCAAAGCTTTCTGTTCATTTTCAAGCAAGACAATGCACCATGTCACAGCACTAAAATTGTCTCTGAATGGTTCGAAAGCAAAAATATTGAGTGTCTAACTTTGCCACCAAATAGCCCAGATCTAAATTGCATTGAAAATCTTTGGAGTTGGCTTGATAAAGAGATTGCCAAGAAAGCACCAAGGAGCCTTAAGGAGTTGCACAATATTTTACCAGCAATGCTTGGAAATGTTCCCATACGTATTTTAGAGAATTTATTAGAATCAATGCCAAATTGTATAAATGAGTGCTTAAAAATTTTTGGTAGAATTACACGGTATTAGGTAAAAAAATAACTACTTTTCCTAGAAGTTAAGTGGAATTGTTCCCATCAAAGCCTATCCCATGATAATCTTGAAGTAAGGTGTAATGTTCTTTAAGCCAATTTAGAAAAAGAGGCCAATAATCTAAAAGTAGTCTACCAAGCAGTGTCATCATCCCTATAAGAAAATGTAACTCTGGTGGTGGAACTAAGTGATTATTTTCTTCTTCAGCATTTTTATCTAAGTAAACGAGTTGAGAACCAATGATATTTTAAAAATCTTTCATCCCTAATTGCTTTTTTTAACAAATGTACCTATGATCATAAAAACCTAATGTTCTTGGAGTACCACTTTCTAGGGAACATTCACCTTCACACCACAAGCAGGCATATTTACCTGAATAAGAAGACAATCCAAAGAAGCTGTTAGCATAATTAAAGTCAAAGGCAAGTTGATAGATAACATCATTCAAATTTAATCTTCTCAAGATTTTCTCCAAATTTCCATTGTCTTTACAAACATCTTCAAAAATATCGAGAATAAAACACTTTTTAGCTCCACTGTCAAAGTATCTCATTTGTATTGGTTTTATTGATTCAATTTCTTTTTGTTATAATGTCATCATACTAATTTCATTAATTCTCCACAACAGAAGATGATCCCAGATTCTTAAACAGACTTAACAGAATTTTTTTTTTTGTTGTTGTCAATTCCAGAACAGATGATAATTCCATCACAGTTTGAAATGGTATCTGATTTTAAAAAAATTCTATATAAGTTATTGTATTTAGTTCGGATAGTTAAAAATGACAGATTCCCACGTTAAAAATAAAGTATATTCATATTTATTGAAATGTTACTTGTTGGTTGATTGTATGTAAAATAGTTGCTTTTACTTGCTGATCATAACGGGTTCAGGGATTTTTAACATTCACTTTCAAGCTTTAGTTTTCATTTTTGTTTTGGCTGAAATTTTGGTTTCTGCTATGATTTTACTGAACCAAAATTTCAGTACTTTGGGTTTCAGCTCAAAATTCAGTTTTAGTCATTTGCTACTTTATACACATTGCTATTCGCAATATTACAAAAATTCCCAGAAATGATTTTACAAAATGCATATTGACATTTTTAATATACTTCAAAATATTTGTTACAACAGCTGATGAATATAAAACAAAGAAAACTTTTCAAAGTTTTTTGCTCATAATTATCACGTTTAACTAAACTTTGTAGGAATATTTGTCTATATTTCAGTAACTTAATATTTTAATGATCAATATTAATAAAAGTAAGCTGTTCCAATTTGTTATATTAAAAAGCTATATAAAGATCACTTTGGTTTTTCATTAGTTTTCTAATATTTGTTGAGCATCCAATATTAAAATTAGTACACTGTTTTACTTGCAAATATTCTGTGAAGCCTCTTTAGGAAAACAATAAAACAAAAGTTTCAATTTACGTTAATGAATCAATTTTTAGTTTAGTTTTTAGGATGCTCGTAGTCAATAAAGCCTTTTTGTATCCTAATGTTTTTAAGGACATCATCTCATTATGGGATTATTGTGAAATGTCTTTATTTTGTGTTGTATCTGCTAATAAATCTGTAATAGTCTGCATGCAGTCTTTTGATGTTGTTTTCATTCTAAATTGTTAGCACCATCTCCTGGAGCGGTAACTGCAGAGTCTTTTGAAATAGTCATCTATGAGTTTGCAGTAACTAGCAGCCCAATTGAGTAAGTTGTTTTTGCACTCGATTTTCAGAATTGTATGTCAGTTCTTTTCTTAACTAAAAGTTTAAACATGAGTAAATAGCATTGAAGTAATTGAGAAAAATATCAGAAATAAGAAATCAAAAAGCCTAATATGTTACTTTCTAGAACTTATTACATCATTTTGGTCAAACTAACATCAGGCAATCTTCCTGTGAGGGATCCAAGCTCTTACACATGGGAAGAAATAGATAACCACACCGATGGTTTGAAATTAGTTGGAACTTTAGATAAATCTCAAAAAGGCAAGAAGTTTAAAGTGGGTGGGGATTCACCTCGTAAAAGAAGGGATGCAAGTGGTAAGTGTATTCCATTGATAAGTTGATTGCTTTTAAGTAAAAATAATCTAATAAGGCTTTTAAAAGATAATAAAACACAAAAAGAGTTTTTAAAATTAACAAGCAAGTAATTATTTTATCAAACAAAAACCTACAAAAGGATGAAACTAAAATTGAGCAAATATTCACAAAGCACTATAACCTAGCTCGTGCTAGCATTTAAGTCTAAAAATGTGATATAAAAGATTTAATTCTTTCAGTGCCACAACCTGACAACTCTCCTCTTGAGAAAGGAGTTTCTTATTCAACATTTATAAAAGGAGTAACAGCAGATAACACCACTGTGACATCCACATATAGTGCTCCAGTTGTTGCTGAAGACCCCACAACCACAACAGCTGCAGCTAGTACAACTGAATCACCAACCACTACAACTGTAGCTCCAACTACCACAACTGTAGCTCCAACTACCACAACTCAAGCTACAACTACTACAACTCAAGCTGCAACTACCACAACTGAATCACCAACCACTACAACTGTAGCTCCAACTACCACAACTCAAGCTGCGACTACTACAAGTGAATCACCAACCACTACAACTGTAGCTCCAACTACCACAAATGTAGCTCCAACTGCCACAACTGTAGCTCCAACTACTACAACTGAATCACCAACTACCACAACTGTAGCTCCAACTACCACAACTCAAGCTACAACTACCACAACTGAATTACCAACCACAACAACTGTAGCTCCAACCACCACAACTGTAGCTCCAACTACCACAACTCAACCTGCAACTACTACAACTGAATTACCAACCACAACAACTGTAGCTCCAACCACCACAACTGTAGCTCCAACTACCACAACTGAATCACCAACCACTACAACTGTATCTCCAACTACCACAACTCAAGTTGCAACTACTACACCTGAATCGTCAACCACTACAACTGTAACTCCAACAACCACAACTGTAGCTCCAACTACCACAACTCAAGCTGCTACTACTACAACTGAATCACCAACCACTACAACTGTAGCTCCAACTACCACAACTCAAGCTGCAACTACTACAACTCAAGCTGCAACAACTACAACTCAAGCTGCAACTACTACAACTGAATCACCAACCACCACAACTGTAGCTACAACTACCACAACTGAATCACCAACCACTACAACTGTAGCTCCAACTACCACAACTCAAGCTGCAACTACTACAACTCAAGCTGCAACTACTACAACTCAAGCTGCAACAACTACAACTCAAGCTGCAACTACTACAACTGAATCACCAACCACCACAACTTTAGCTACAACTATCACAACTGTAGCTCCAACTACCACAACTCAAGCTACAACTACTACAACTCAAGCTGCAACTACTACAACTCAAGCTGCAACTACTACAACTGAATCACCAACCACCACAACTGTAGCTACAACTACCACAACTGTAGCTCCAACTACCACAATTCAAGCTGCTACTACTACAACTGAATCACCAACCACTACAACTGTAGCTCCAATAACCACAACTCAAGCTGCAACTACTACAACTCAAGCTGCAACTACTACAACTGAATCACCAACCACCACAACTGTAGCTACAACTACCACAACTGTAGCTCCAACTACCACAACTCAAGCTACAACTACTACAACTGAAGCTGCAACTACTACAACTCAAGCTGCAACTACTACAACTGAATCACCAACCACCACAACTGTAGCTACAACTACCACAACTGTAGCTACAACTACCACAACTCAAGCTACAACTACTACAACTCAAGCTGCAACTACTACAACTCAAGCTGCAACTACTACAACTGAATCACTAACCACCACAACTGTAGCTCCAACTACCACAACTCAAGCTGCAACTTTTACAACTCAAGCTGCAACTACTACAACTCAAGCTGCAACTACCACAAGTGAATCCTAAACATCTTCCTTTTGAATTGTTTATAGTTGCCTAATTTTTTTCTATAATTCTTTTATCTTCTCTTCTTCTTCGTTCTTTTTCTTCTGTTCTTCTGTATTTGTTTCTAATTTTGTTGGATTCTTTTTTTTTTTTTTTTTCATGTTTTTTTTTTTTTTTTTACATATTTTTTTGTACTGATTATTATTATTTGTTACAGCTTTAGTAGATGTTGATGAGTGCTCTTTAAACATTTCTGGTACTCAATGCTCCAATACATCAACCTGCCTGAATACACTTGATTCCTTTGTCTGTGAATGCTTATCTGGGTTTTCTCCTAATGGTAATCTTAGTAAGAACACAATCTGCACTGGTGAGTTTATCATTTATTTTTTTTAAAAATGTGAAAACTTTAATTTCTTTAAAATTTTTGAGATTAAATATGCTATTAGTAATTAGTGTTTCTGTTTTTATTGAATTATCTTTTTTTTTATTTTTCTAATAGTATTTTTTTAGTTTTTTTTTATTTTTCATTTGATTGTTTGCAATCAACAATCTGCTATTTAATTCAATATATCCAATGCAGTATCTTTACATTGATATTTTATTTAAATATTAAGTTTAAATAAAATACAGAAGAGTCTTGCTTTTTTTTTCTCACTGCATTTTAGTCTTAATTACTTTATTGTATTTAAAAAAATCTTTTGAATGTTTTGGGTGTGTCATTTATACTAATTTTTGTTAAATTTTTTGAAGTAAGTTGGTTTAAATTAAAGTAATAAACATAATAAAATTATTAAACTTTTCAGTAACTATTTCTATAAACCCAAGCTTTAATCTCTCTAAGATTTTTTTTTTTTTTTTAGTCTTTCTAATATTAGTTAGTCTCTCTAATATTAGTTAGTCTCTCTAAGATCTAAAGTAATTTTAAAACTTTGAAAAGTTGTTGTTCACTATCAGGGAATATCTTCAATGCCAAACCAGGTAATGTTTTGGATCAAGTTTTGATCAACATAGTATCATTTGTTTCTTCTTGTTTTTCCTCTAAAGTTACAGATTCATGTGGTAGTTTTTTAAGCTTTGTTTTGAAGGTTATTTTAGTTAAATCTTTGTTTTTTCAAATATTAGTAATATAAGACTTTTAATAAATTTTTAATGGTTGTTTCATTTTACCACAGCAAGGTTTGATTGTATTAAAACTGAGCTTTAAAAGTTTTAAAAAACCTGAAATAGGTCGACCAGTTAAAATTTTAACCAAAGGCTACATGTTGAAGTTTTTTAAAAAGTTCAATCTTTATTTGGGTTGTTTGCAAAGATTGATTGCTAAATAATTTGGGAGCCATCTATGCATCAGTACTATGTTAAAAAAAGTTTCCAAACATTAGTTGTTATTTTATTTTCTTTAGTAAAGCCAATAATATTGTCTTTAGTAAACAACTATATATTTATAATAATAATAATAATAATAATAATAATAATAATAATAATAATAATAATAATAATAATAATAATAATAATAATAATAATAATAATAATAATAATAATAATAATAATAATAGTAATAATAATAATAATAATAATAATAATAATAATAATAATAATAATAATAATAATAATAATAATAATAATAATAATAATAATAATAATAATAATAATAATAATAGTCTCAATGTGATGGTGGATTATTGTTGGTCTCTTCAATTAGAAAATCTAGTTACAAGTACCAAAGCAGATGTATGAAACATTTCAAGGTATACCTTGTTGCATCTTGATGACTGTATACTGCACAATGCATGATATTAACTGAATTGAAGACTTCAGTGGTAAAAGTACCTCAGTCAAAAAATACCCATTTTTAGATTATGGAGTTTTTTAAATTCAAACTGACACTGAAATCAGGCAATTTGTCAAACAAAACAAAAATGTCTTTAGTAAACAACTATATATTTATAATAATAACAATAATAATAATAATAATAATAATAATAATAATAATAATAATAATAATAATAATAATAATAATAATAATAATAATAATAATAATAATAATAATAATAATACTAATAATAATAATAATAATAATAATAATAATAATAATAATAATAATAATAATAATAATAATAATAATAATAATAATAATAATAATAATAATAATAATAATAATAATAATAATAATAATAATAGTAATAATAGTAATAATAACAATAATAATATATAATATAATATTGTACAATATATGAGTATCAAATATAAACTTAATACATAATGTTAAATTTTCTTTATAGTAGGTGTTTTGTATTATCCTTTTTTTTGATGACTGTTTTGTGCAGTAGTTTTATATGTTTAGTATTTGTCTGTTCAGCATTTATATTTTTTATTTTTTATATTTTATTTTTTTGTGTTATTTTTTTTTACATACATTAAATTTTTAGTCAATAATGAAAGTATGATTCATTTTTTTCAAAATCATAAAATTAAATATATGAAATATTTTATGTTATAAATTAAATGAAATATTTTATGTTATAAATGTAAATAAATTAAATATAGATATTGATGAATGCCAAATGAAAAGTGAGGGTACAAACTGCACGAGTTCTTCTGCTTGTAAAAACACTAATGGAGGTTTTGTTTGTGAATGCTTACCTGGTTATTCTCAAGTTGGTGCATTAAGCAACAGAACTGTCTGTATTGGTAAATATTTATTTATATTTATTTTAAATTGTTTTAATTTCAAATGTGTTTTGCTTTTGAGAGTTAAGTTTGAATTGAAGAAAAGTTATGAAATAGTTTATGTAAAAAAACATTTCGGAAATGTTGATAAAAGGTACTACATGAATTAAGTATTTCAGAAAGTAAGGGGCAAAATGGAATCTATTTTTTACAAATAAGCAGTATACTTTGCAAATTATACTGAGATATCAATTTCCCTCCCTCCTTCTACCCTCCACAGATTTCTAGGAAGAAGATTTTATTAACATAAGGCTATTTTCCACTTCAAAATAGTTTTTTCCATTAAAATCATTTTCTTTGAAATAATTTTTGGAATTTTTCTGTTGTTAATAAACCAATCATAATTCTATGATTCAATTTTAACAATCTGTTAACTGTGTTTAGATATTGATGAATGCTTAATGAAAAGTGAGGGTACAAACTGCACAAGTTCATCGGCTTGTAAAAACACAAATGGAAGTTTTGTTTGTGAATGCTTACCTGGTTACTCTCAGTCTGGCTTACTAAGCAATAAAACAGTTTGCCTTGGTATGTCTCTACTTCTATAGTAATGATATTAAACATTGGTAAATAATATTTATCTTTATCTTAAATTGTTTTCTATACAAATGTGTTTTGTTTTGAGTGTTTGAATTTGATCAGAAAAAAATCACCGGAAAAATATTTGCTAGACATTTTATGGAAAGGCATTTAGTGGACATTATTAAAAAAATAATCTACAACTTACAACAGAATGCAGCCATAAAGAAATATTTTAAGGAATGGACATTTGCTTGACACTTTATGAAATTACATTTAGGGAATATTATTTAAAAATATGGTACAATTGTGTTTAGATATTGATGAATGTCAAATGAAAAGTGATGGTACAAACTGCTCAAGTTCATCAGCTTGTAAAAACACCAATGGAAGTTTTGTTTGTGAATGCTTACTTGGTTATTCTCAGGCTGGTTTACTAAGCAATAAAACAGTTTGCAATGGTATGCCCTTTTTTTAAATTAACCTTTTTTTCATACATTTAAGTCCCTTCTTGTTCAGTTATTAAAAAAAAAAGGTATAAGTGTTGTTTTTATGTATCTGATTTATACACATTGGTTGATATTAACTGCATTTCTTGAATTCTTTATGTAAAAACTTTATGTGTTATTAAAGAATTGATTGGAAATTTCAGAGAGAAAGGAAAACGATGGCTGTAATTCCCATATTGTTCATCCCACTGTATATTTGCCCATAAGTATTCATTCAGGCACTTTACCAAAATGGTTACTCATTTGTTTGTTCATCAAAATTATCGCTTTAAAAGTTTTACAAAAACCATAGAAGATTCTCAATTTGGTGGCAATTTTTTTGTGTTAAATTTGGATCTGCCATTAATTCTGATTTTTTTTAGTTTTCCTTTGTTTTTTCTCTTAATTTTTTTGATTTTTTTTTAAAAAAATTTAGCAAATGTTATTAAACGCATTTGGTTTTTCAGAATACATTTAAACATGTATTCTAAAAACCAAATGCGTTTGTTTAATGGATTTTTTATGAATTTACAAGTTTTACATCGAGCAGTGGTCAGGAATACTTTTCCATTGCTCCTAAAAGCTTTAGATGACAACCAGTAGACAACAAAGAAAAGTGCACTTGTTTCAAATAGTCAAAGGTTAAAACCCAACACTAACTTGTCCTTCTTTTAACTGCAAAGTCACCTAAATGTAGCTGTCCCATAAAAACAAACAGTAATTAAATGGGGTGGCTATAACGAGGCATGTTTATGGCTGCCCAAACTTAAACTGGATAAATTGGGTATAGAAGTTCTTTATCACCGATGATTTTATGTAGGCTGGTAAGGTGTTTTTGTTGATAAAAGTGGTTTATTGTGGTATAAAATGTTTTTGTTGATAAAAGTGGTTTATTGTGGTAATAAAATAATGAATAGTTTGACAAACATTGACATTGATAAAGCGATGGGTTAAGCAAATTGTCATAAGTTGGATGTGCTACTGTTTGTCATAAGTTTGTGTACTAATTGTCATAAGTTAAAAGAGAATGTGCTACTGTTTTGAACAACTGTTACTTTTTTACATTATCCAGCTTATTAGCAGACTTTCAGTAGTGTAATCAAATGATCACCAGAAGATTTATGAGCTGAAAATGCTATGATTCTTTTGAAATTTTTATATTCTTTTGGTTTTAGAATTTTTTTTTGTTGACATGTTGACACATTGTTGACAATTTGAAACTTTTTCTAGTCTTTCAATAATTTTTACACAACTATACAATTTAAGGCATTTTTTTGTTGGGCTTTATTTGTATCTTTAAAGTTTACAAATTTTTTTATTATTTAATCTTTCATATGGTAATGATTATCAATGGTACACCTTTTAGAGAGTTTAGTACATTGTACATCTTTTTAAAAGATGTTCAACCTTTTAAAATCTGAACTTTAGGTTAATGCTTTTGCTCTAAATGCTTAACTTTTAATTGGTTTCAATGCTTGATCATTTTTTGTTTAAAGAGATATTTATGATAATACTGTATCAATAATAACTCTTTTTAATATTGCAGAGCTGTTTTTAGATATTGATGAATGTCTTATCAGAAGTGAAGGTACAAACTGCACAAGCTCCTCTTCTTGTAAAAACACTAATGGAAGTTTTGTTTGTCAATGCTTACCTGGGTATTCTCAAGTTGGCGATTTAAGCAAGAGAACTGTCTGCGTTGGTAATATTTTTTTCTAATACTTTTTATTTCTTATCTGAAACTCTTTATATCTTATCTGAAACATTTTCTTGTCTTTTGATAAAGACAATATTTGGTTGCTCCTTATATTTGTATCTTTAATGTTTACATTGATTTCTAGTTTTGTAAACTTTCATTTGGTAATTAATGTACTACCATTTAGAAAGTTTAGTGCATAGTTTTAAAATTGGACAATCTTTTAAGTTATGAAATTTAACTTAATGCTTTCTTTGGATGTTACAGGTTAACTTTTAATTGCTTTTAATGCCAGATTTTTTTTGTTTTTTAAAAAGTTGCAGATATTAAATATTATGATACTGTATCAATGAAAATTCAATGATTTTTTTTTTTTTTTTTGATATTCCAGAGTTGTGTTTAGATATTGATGAATGCCAATTGAAAAGTGAGGGTACAAACTGTACAAGTTCCTCTTCTTGTATAAACACGAATGGAAGTTTTGTTTGTCAATGCTTACCTGGGTATTCTCAAGTTGGCGATTTGAGCAACAGAACTGTCTGCGTTGGTAATATTTTTTTTCTACAATTTTTTTTTTCTTATCTAAAATTTTTTCTTGTTATTTAATAAAGACAATATTTGGTTGCATCTAATATTTGTATCTTTAACGTTTACATTGATTTCTAGTTTTGTAAACTTTCATTTGGTAATTAATGTTCTACCTTTTAGAAAGTTTAGTGCATAGTTTTAAAAGGTCAGACAACCTTTTAAGTTATGAAATTTAACTTAATGCTTTCTTTGGATGTTACAGCTTAACTTTTATTTGCTTTTAATGCCAGATGTTTCTGTTTTTTAAAAAGTCACAGATATTAAACATTATAATACTGTATCAATGATAATTCAATGCTTGGTTTTTTTTTCAATATTCCAGAGTTGTGTTTAGATATTGATGAATGCCAATTGAAAAGTGAGGGTACAAACTGCACAAGTTCCTCTTCTTGTAAAAACACGAATGGAAGTTTTGTTTGTCAATGCTTACCTGGGTATTCTCAAGTTGGCGATTTGAGCAACAGAACTGTCTGCGTTGGTAAATACTTTGTATCTTTATTTTAACATGTTTTAATTACAGTTGTGTTTTGTGTTTTTGAATTTTGTTTCAATTCAAAAGAGTCAGTGAGAAATCAATTTATATCCAGTTATTTTGGAGACATTCGTAAAAAGTAAGGCATGAATAAAATGTTTTTGAAAGTAAGGGGCTAAATAGAAGTTTTTTTTAAAAATATAATCAGTAGCCTTTGAAAATTATGCTAAAACATTAAATGTCCTAGGAAATTGTTATTTATTTTTACTTTTCACTTCAAATAGTCTTTTTCCATGTAAATATTTTTTCTTGAAGTTATGTTTTGAATGTTTTCTGTTGATAACAAACCAATCATTAATCTGTGATTCATTTTCTTCAATGTTATAGATTTGTGTTTAGATATTGATGAATGTCAAGTGAAAAGTCAGGGTACAAACTGCACAAGTTCCTCCACTTGTAAAAATACAAATGGAAGTTTTGTTTGTGAATGCTTACCTGGTTACTCTCAGTCTGGCTTACTAAGCACTAAAACAGTTTGCGTTGGTATGTTAGTATGTTTCTACTTTTATAGTAATGGTGTTTTAATCTTTTATCTTCTATTATATCTTCTGCATTTTGTATGAATGCATTATGATGTTGCATTAAGTTTTTTCACTTTTCAGATATAAATGAATGTCTATCAACATGCAATTGGAGTCTTAGCAAATGTTTCAACACTAATGGTAGTTACATGTGTTCTTGTGAGACTGGGTATCAGTTAAATGAAAATAAGACCAGCTGTGTGGGTATGTGATATTTTCTTGACAGACCATTATATTGTTTTGTATTTCAAATGTTTAAAATGACAATATGACTTTGTTTACTACATTCTTTTTATGCTCTGTGTTTGAACACTTTTTAGATGTTGACGAGTGTAAAACTGAATGTAATTATGGAAACAATCAATGCATAAACACAGTTGGCAGCTACTTATGTGCCTGTCCGAGTGGTTTTCAACTAGCTGGATCTGGTTCTACTCAATGTGTTGGTAAGTAGTTGTTTAATATATTTACATTTCTTTGACTTTTAGTGTTTAAGTTCTATTTTACATGTGATGTGTTTCTACTTTAGATGTGGATGAATGTAGTTACACATGCAATTGGCCAAATAGCAACTGTAGAAATCTGAATGGAAGCTATATATGTTCATGCACAAATGGTTTTGAACTGAATGCTACAAAAACAGGATGTATTGGTAACTTACTTTAAGTTGTTTTGTTATATATGTATTAGGGCCTTGTATTTTAGACACATGATAGATATGGATGCTGGCAGAAAGTTTAAGTTTCATTTGCAAGATTAGCTATATAAATTTGTTTTCAGTTTGATATCAATGAAAAAGAGTCCTTTAAGGCATTGATGCAAATATGTACGAAGTTGAAAGTAGTCTTTTCTTGGTTTTAATGTATAAGATATAAGTCTAGATATAGATCTGTGTGAGAAGGTGTACTATGTCCCTCATTGCTCCTGTAAATTTATGTTGTACTGTTCTGCAGAAAGTTTAAGCTTCAGGAGCTAGATTACCTCTGTTAATTTTTTTATATTTTGATATCAATGAAAATTTTAGATTAGATTTTAGATATTTAAGAGTGGACTTAATTTGGTTTTAATGTAAAATATTTATGAATCTTGTTGTAGATGAATATGAATATGTGTATTAAGTGCCTTACTGTCTCTTTGAAATTATGCTGTACTGCAATTCTTTTGCAGATGTTGATGAATGCAAGATTAAAAGTGCTGGCACAAATTGCTCTTCTGCTTCTGTCTGCACTAATACTGTTGGCAGTTTTGTGTGCAGTTGCTTGCCTGGTTATACTCAGAAGGGCTCAATCAGCGCAAGTACTACCTGCAACGGTATGTGTTTGGTTTTTTGTAAAAACTATTAGAAAAGTTTATTGATGATTTCACCTAAGGTATTGGCATGTAGTGTTTTTTATTACGTTTTACTTTGATGTTTTATCAAATGGTGTGTTTTTTTTAGATATTAACGAATGTAAGTACACGTGCAACTGGCCTAACAGCAAGTGTACAAATCTCGTTGGAAGCTATGCTTGCTCGTGTCAAAATGGTTTTGAACTAGATGATACAAAAACAGAATGCATTGGTATCTTTACTTCAGTTGTTGTTTTTATGCATCAATGTGCATTTAATGATGTATTTATACACAGAATGATGTTTTCAGAGTTTTTTTGTTTTGCAGTTTTAGTGAAACACTATGGTTTCAAAAAATAAGAACAACCACTTAAATGTGATGTGATTAGTATTTGACTGGATATAGCAATTGATTGTTTGGTTTGAAATTGATAAAAGCCAAATTATAAATGTGAATTTGTTTATTTTATTGTTTTTTTAATTTTTGGTTATGTCTCTTTGATCAGACTTTGATGAATGTAAGAATAAAAGTGAAGGCACAAATTGCTCTTCTGCTTCTGTCTGCACTAATACTGTTGGTAGTTTTGTGTGCAGTTGTCTGCCTGGTTATACACAAAAGGGCTCACTCAGTAAAAACACTGTCTGCAACGGTATCTTTTTTTCATTCATTTTTAAAACTTTTATAAAGATATTTTTAGAAAAAACTTTTTGAATGTTTTTTTTGGTTCAAAGAAGTTTGTATAATGGCTGCAACTAGTTATGATATTTGTTTAACCTTTCTTCTCTTTATAACTTAAAAATCACTATTAATCTTCAAACTCTGTTTTGATTCTTATTTGTTTCACTTTAAACTTAGATATTGATGAATGTAAGTACACTTGTAACTGGCCAAATAACAAATGCAAAAATCTAGATGGAAGCTATGAATGTGCTTGTGATAGTGGCTTTAAATTAAACGCCAAAGGAACTGAATGCATTGGTAAAGTGTCATTTTGTATTTAAAGCTTTTTGTTTTTTTACTATTTGGACATTAAAAATATTGGTTTGCAATCAAAGTTGAATTTCTTACATTTTTAAAAATGGAAATGAATTAGATGACTTATAAGACTTTTATGAAAATCAAGACTACATATAATGTCATTTAAAAAAATGGTTAGTCTAAGTAGTAATAATACATTGAACAAAAGTTCAATACCAAATTTTGAAGTTTCCTGTTTCTATAAATCAATCAAAGTAGTTTCTATATTAATTTGTTGATAAACTTGGGAACAATTTAGATATTGATGAGTGTGCTACTACTTGTAACTGGACGTATAGTATATGCAAAAATACAATAGGAAGTTACAGATGCTCGTGTGAGGCTGGGCTGCAGTTAAATGGAACAAGTTGTGTTGGTAAGTTGTAAAGCAAAAGATATGCAAAAGCTTTAAAAGGTGTTTTTAGTTTTTGTAGCTCATGATGCTTTTTCCTCTTTTAAAAAAAATGTTAAAAAAAGTTGTTTGTGGAGTTTTTATTTTCTGTCAATGAATTTGGTTTTTTGATCAAACAGTAATCACTGTTTTATGCATAGTGTTACTTTGCAAATATACAAAGTATTGTTTGAGCTTTTTTACAATATTAAAAGTTGGTGTTATTTTTTGTATTAAGTTTTAACAAGTATGTAAAAGTACGTTTGTAAGTATGTTGTTACTAAAAATGTTGAAATTGTTGACATTTGATAGTTTGATTAGAAATCATTCAGGGCTGTATTAGGGCTGTTGTAGTTCTGAGACTGGCAATGCTCATTCAACTGGCACTTAGTTTGAAGTTTTTAAAACCCTTTAGTTGCAACCTTTGCAAAGATTTTTTGTTGTTTTAAAAATAACTTTCCTTCATTGCTAGATAAAATTGTAATGCTTAAAATGTTGAGACCATATAAAAGGTTATATTCCTCAAGAAAATAGTATTTTCTTATGCAAGTAAATTTGTTCTATAAATTTATTTGGATATATTATTATTATAAAATTAAATTTATTCTATATTTTATAAACTTTTGATTCAAAAAATTAGTTTGTTGCATTTAGATATTGATGAGTGTGTTGTAAAAAATGCTTGCAACTGGACTTATGGTGTTTGCAACAATACCTTTCGCAGTTATGATTGCTCTTGCAGCGGAGATTGGGTTTTGAGTGAAACTAACAACAGTTGTTCTGGTATTTTTTTTTTATTTTAGTTTATTTTTTTATTTTAGTTTACTTTTTTCTGAATTTTGATTTTCAATTTTTACTATTTATGAATATAAGGGTCCAGTCTTTCAAATGTATTTTTTTTTTTTAATTTGAAGAACAAATTTAAAAGTGAAATTTGTTTTTTAGGTCCTCCACCTTTGGGTATAACTTCAACATCTTTTGTAATTGCTATACTGCCATTTGAAGATGTAGATGAAGAAGAAATACAGTATTTTTATTTTATTGATTCACTTCATTTTTAAATAGATAATTATACATGCTTTTATTAATTTATAATTAGAAAAAAATTCCTTAACTTTTAATGTCACAAACAAGTTCAGTAGTTTATTATTTTTTCATCAACTCAGTTTTATCAAGTGCATGTAAAAAATGCACACAGAAGTGTTGTAAAAATAAGAATTAAAAATTGATTTTTAAAAATAAAATGATTTGCTTTTCAAACCAACTTTTACAACTACTTTATTAATGAACTAAATCTCAATGAATATTGGGTACATAAACCTTTCTAGCAGAGTAGAAAAGTTTCTTTGTTTGCCCATTTGTATCATTTTTTAGTCAGAGCTAACATGAATACTGCTTTGTCTGATATGCAAGTATCTGAAACCATAGTATTTTTCTGTTTATGAAACATGTTCTTACTTACTTGATCAAGAAGTTGAGTCATTCTTGTCATGTCTTGTGGACTAAGAGTCAAATATCTTTGAACTGAAAAAAAAAAAAAAAAAAAAAAAAAAAAAAAAAAGCAAAATCTAATCTAGAGCCTATAATATCTTAGATTAGGTTTTGAATTCTTTTTTT
Source organism: Hydra viridissima (assembly GCF_058129835.1). Taxonomy (NCBI): domain Eukaryota; kingdom Metazoa; phylum Cnidaria; class Hydrozoa; order Anthoathecata; family Hydridae; genus Hydra; species Hydra viridissima. The sequence goes on along the minus strand of NW_028324307.1, from coordinate 13,349,353 downwards.
TTTTTTTTTTTTTTTTTTTTTTTTTTTTTTTTTTTACAGTTTAAAAGATGTGGAAGCTAAAAGGAAATCTAAGTTCTAAATAAATTTTTTTTTAGTGTTATTTATGTCATTCTTCAAAAACTGCTCAACTTAATACGCCCTACAAAAGCACCAAATGAATATACTAAAGAAGATATAGATAATCATGTTGATGGTTGTTATCGAGTTGGTCAAGTTACTCCAAAAGATAAAGATTTCAAGATTGGTGGATCAAGTTCAAAATCTAATCGCAAACGCAGGGATGCTGAAATCTGTAACTATAATTCACATTATTGGTTTTCTGTTTTTAACACCAAGTTAGATTTTAGTGTTTTAAAAGCTACTCTTTGATATTTGTTTATTTTCATTATCTTAAGATGATAATATTGTTCTGGCTGAAGGAGAGACTTATACCTCATTTCTTCAAGCCGTCACTACTAATGGTAGCGTCTTGAGCTCACCTTACTATCCACCTATAGTTACAGTTGATCCTGGTTGTAAGTGTGTTTACTTTATGATCAGTTTTGTATTGTTTGGGTTTTAGTTTTCAAGATATTCATACCTAAAAAATCGTTTTAAGCAATATGTCACATTCGCTACATCACTCAATGAAGAATAATGTAAACATTGTTTTAAGATGCTTCATTATGACAAGTGACAGGTGTGAAAATCAGGTGTAAAAATCTTTTCAATAAGCTTTAATACTCAGGGCCACTGGTTTGAGTTCTTATCAATAGTTTTTACTTCATTGAAAATGTTGAATCTTATGCCGATAAAACAATTTATACAAAATGTCTGTTAAAAGAAGCTTCTGGTAAGCATGTTTTCTCCATAATTTGACATGTTTACATTGTTGAATGGGATGCTTAACCCAATTACTGTGTTCTCATTTGTATCATTGGATTGGGCACTTTTCTAATAAAGAGTTAAACCTTATGACAGAAAAGGGTTGTATTTTTTAAACATATTGCCAGGCTTGCATAAAACCAAATGTGCTGTTGAAAATGTCTCCGTTTAGTGAATGAGAAGACAAATTTATAGAATCAATTAAAAGCAAAGTTCCACAGTTAAGCATTATTAGATCTAAGTCATTTGAAAATCATTTGTAAAAATGCAACTTAACAGCAACTTGAGAAAAAATGTTTAGCTTAAACTGTTAACAAGTGATCAATTAGCATATTTCATTTAATCCCACAGTTCTCTGTTTTTAACTCAACTTTTTTTCCCTGAATAGCAAATTAAATTTTGAAAAAAGATTCTTGACCAGCGTAAAAAGTTCTACCAGTATACTTATTAATTTCATTGATATCAAATTTAATTTACGAGAGTTTTATGTTCTTTTTGAGTGTATACTTTAATTAAATATTAGAGAGACAAACCATGATTCTAGTTTTTTAACTGTTTAATAGAGTGTTTGCTAAAAATGTAAAAATATGTCATAACATTAACATAACAGGTATATCAGCCTTGTCTTTACTAAACTGTTACATTTGCATTTTATTTTGTTAGCATTATTATTATGAATATTAACAATATAAATATTATATTTATATTTAACAGCTCTATGTGGTGCTCTCTCATGTTTTTCATACAAAAACCAAAAGTGTCAAGTGGTCAACTCCACCAATGCAAAATGCTTTTGTAAAAATGGTTACATTTCTTTTGATAACTTGTTAACTTGTGAAGGTAAGAATTTTACTTTTGTTGCTTATCAGTCTTTCAATCTTCATCCTCAACCTCCAATTTTTCTTTAACTTATTCACATTAAAACTTTTTTTACAAAAAGTTTTATTGAAGTTGTAGTTTTAAAGTTTTTTATTTATCTTTCATAAGATATTGATGACTGTGCGCTAGGAACTGACAACTGCAATTGGTTAAACAGCAAATGCATAAATACAGAAGGTGGTTTCCAATGCTCCTGCAATGATGGATGGAAACTAGGTGATGATCAGAAGAGTTGTGTGGGTAGGTTGTCATCTCTATTGGTAATTCATTTTTTCATGATTTAAAAAAGGATTGTTTTTATATTATTTTTTGGAAATCATTTAGATATAAATGAATGTGAAAACTACTGTAAAAATGCTACCTGCATCAATGGCAATGGAACATTTGAGTGTCAATGTCCTACAGGCTCTTTTTATAATGCAGCTGCTGATATATGTCAAGATTATGATGAATGTAAGACCAATATGCACAAGTGCGATCCTGTGAGAGGAATTTGTCAAAATGAGAATGTCCTTCAAAGTAATCGAACATACAATTGCTCTTGTCCATCTGGCTGGGACTTATCTGCAAATAACATCTGCATAGGTGAGTGGATAAAATAAATTGTTTCTTTCCACTTTTTTTTTTGAAATCTTTTCTTATAAAAAAAGGTTATTATATTAAGACGTCAATGAATGCTCAAAGTGGTGCAAAGGAGAGAATGAGCACTGCAAAAACACTGAAGGCTCTTATGATTGTATTTGTATGGCTGGCTTTGAATATAATACAAATACACATAGTTGTGAAGGTGAGTTTCTCTTTTTCTATCTGCAAATTCAACCTATGCACTGGTAATGAGTGAAATTTTGGATATCATGACAAATTACAAACAATTTTTTAATTCACAGTTCAATTGCTATATACATTACATAGTATTGCTACTGTTAACATTATTGTTGTTGTTACTGAGTTTCACTTTACAGAGATCAACCTGTGTTCTTTGGAATCTGTTTGTCCAATGAATTCTAACTGCTCAATGGTAAGCCCTGGTCAGTTTGATTGCTTGTGTAAAGAAGGTTACATCATGAATCATCTGCTGCTTTGTGAAGGTAATTATTTTTTCAACTCATTGAAACTCATTCAATGACAAAACCATATGCTATTGATAATATAGTTTCTTTTGATAATATACATTTTCTTCATTTTAGAAATTGATGAATGTAAAAGTTTGTTACCATACCCTTGCACTAAGCCTCATGAATTGTGTTTTAACAATGTCGGCCCTGGATTTACGTGTAATTGTCAACCAGGGTACCAAAGAGTAGGATCTGTTTGTAAAGGTAACTTGTTGTATAAGTTCAAATATTTATAGAGTTCAGGCGAGCGCTGCTTGATGGCCTTTTATCTATTGAAATAAAACTTTTTTTTAGCCACTCTTGAGTCTATTATGTCTAATTGCTTGGAGGTACTGTAGCTTTTTTGATATTTGTTAGAGGTTTTTTAACAAACTAAAAACCTTTAACGGCTAGATGTGGCATGCCTAGAGAGCCTTAAGAACTGCCATTTTTAAATTTGTGCAAATGTATGGGATGCTTGGGACAAAGTTGCAAAAAATCATATATATATACATCTATTTTTGCTTAATTTAAATAAAATAAGATGAAGTGGGAATATAAACTTAAGTCTTAATGATGGTTTATAAAAAAATCATGAAGTATTTTTTTTTTTATAATAGTATTAAAAAATTTTAATTTTAAAAAAGTTAAATTATCCATTAAAGACTAATTCAAGGTTTTCCAAAGCACTGGATTTATATTATTTGGTATGAGTTTTAACTTTTTACCTCATCATAGGTGACCTCATCATTGGTCATCGCTCTGACATCATCACTCCCTACAAAACCATCACAGAAGCTAGATGGTGAGCTCTCTCAACATCCTGAACTAGTTCTGCTGCATCTTGTTGTAACATAGCAAACACTTTATTGTTCAGTTTAATTAGTGATTTCTTTATAGTTAAAAATTTATCTTCAGTAAACAGAGTTCATTTCCTGTGATAAGGTTCTTTATATCCTCAGTGGTTTTGGTCAACACCAGCATTCACTGCCCTGAATGCTTTTGGTATTCTTACAATGCAAGATGACCAAATTTAGGACAGTTGATTATTCCACCTTTAGCCTCAAAGAATAGAACTATACACATAATTACAAGTAACTCTGATGTGTTGCATGGCTCAAAAGAAATTGTTTTCTTCCATGTTATATTTCTATGGACTAGCTAAAAAATATGATTTTCAATAGCCACTAAGACAAAGTGAATAGTTTCAAGGGTTCGTGAATATGTTGCAAAAACCTTTTTGATTACTATGTGGAATACATAAAGCAATAATTTTTAAAATTTTTTTTTAATGTTAGCTTTTGATGAATGTGCTGCATATGCAAATGTATCAACATGTCCATCTGGTGAAAGATGTATTGGTGTTGAAACAGGTTTTGAATGCTTATGCGCTGCTGGTTATGCTAAAAATGATATTGGTCAATGTGAAGGTACTTTGTTGTTACTTATGCATACATGCCTATGTATTTATTTTATGTATATGCGCATATTTGTCATTTATGTATATATGTTTTTAAATTTAAGCCAACTAAATACAATTCCTTGATTTTTCAACAGTGCATGAATGTCCATTAAAGATTAACAAAATAAAGGCCAAAATTATGATGTAGAATACTTTAAAAATTATTAAAAAAATTAAAACTGGGTAGAATTGACTTTAAGATATTTTTGTATAGCAATCAATTGAATGCTGTTGTAAATAAAAAGTTGGAATTTTTGTTTTAAAAATTTATGCTTCAGAGGGTAAAACCTTAAAAACAGTTTTATAAAAAAATAAATCTTAATTATAAAATAAAAAATAAAAATCTGCTTTCTACATCACATGCAGAATATCGATGTGGATGCTTTTTCAAAATTTTCATCTGTACATTATTTCTACCCACATTTTTAATTTAAATTGAGATTTAAATTAAAATGTGGGTAGGTGGGAGGTAAATTTGAGTAACATAATAATAGTACACCATTTTAATTTAAATTGAGAAAAGCATGTTGTTTTTTTTTGAGAAACTTGTAAAAAAAATCTTTTTCCATGAAGAATTTATCAAATGTTTTTCCATGAAGAATTTATCAAATGTTTTTCCATGAAGAATTTATCAAATGTTTTTCCATGAAGAATTTATCAAATGTTTTTCCATGAAGAATTTATCAAATGTTTTTCCATAAAGAATTTATCAAATGTTTTGACAGAACACTCCTTGTTGCATGTCTCATTAAAAAAGCATTCAAGGTTATATAAATATATGATAAGCTGCTTTAAAAAGTATAGTTTGACACACACTTTTGGCTCATAATACATTTAACAAAACTAAACTTAAACTTTCTACAAAAGAAAAGAAAAAGGAGGTGCTCTTTTACAAATACTGGTTTCTATTTGAAAAAATTATTACAAACCAAAAATTTTGTAGGTCTTCCAAATTAAAATAAATTTTCTCTAAATGTGATCTAAGCATTTTGAAAAAATGAGTAGAAACAAGAAGTTTAAAATTTTTATATAAACACTATATATTCACATTAGCAAGTCAAAAACCATGTAAAAATCAATACAATGTCCATCTGTAAAAATAAGAACGTCTGATGCAAACAAAGGACAAAATGAAATAGCAATAGCTGGTATTTTAGTTACAGCAAACTTAGTTCAAATGCTCATTTCTGGACAGTAGTAGCCTTATTTGTAGAAATTGGTAATTTAATAGGTTTTAAAAGTTCTACTTTCGACTTAGTCTGAGCATCAATGTGATTACATACAAATCATGCATGTCTTTGTTTTCAGATGTCGATGAGTGCAAAATTGAAAATATTTGTCCTGAAAATTCCAAATGTCTAAATCAAAAGGGCAGCTACGTATGTAAGTGCAATGATGGTTATTATGGAGATAATGTGACCAGTATTTCTTTACAGCGTTGTTATCGTAAGTTAATGAAGTTTTTCAGTCTTTAACATTTTTCTTTAACATTTTTTTTTGTGCGTTCTTGAAAATATTTGAGAAAAGTTCATGTAAAAGGCTTCCTACCAGTATATATTTTTTGCTGACTTTTTATTTGTAAGTGGTATTTAGAACAATTATAGTTTTCTGCCATTTTTAATGTTTTTGAAATGTCATATTTGTGATGATAATTTAGAACATAGCTTTTGGAGTTCGTGGGAGCAGGTGGGTCCATGCACTCAGTTTTGTAAAAGTGATCAGAAACAGGGAAAGATTTCGTTTACAAGAAGGTGTGAGAATTTCGGACCTGAAATCTGTGTCGGAGAACACGAAAAAGAAGAACTTTGCAATTCCGAATATTGCGATAACAGTAATTTATCTGTTCTTTAACTGATAATTTATGAATTAGAAAATATATTTTACCAACATCCTGAAGTAATGAAAGTTTGTTGCGCAGTTTTTTTTCATTTAATTAAAAACTTCAAAATCGTTTATTTTTTTTACTTTGTTTTTTATAATTTATGATTCAGGAATATTGATAATTCTGGATATTTCGGCCTTTTGCTTTTTAAATAAAAGATATTCTTACGCTGTTGTTTTCTTTAGAAGTAAAAGTTTTAAAGTCAACTGAGTGTGAAAAGTGGGAAAATATGGATGATGCATCTATCACTTTTGAAGATAGCATTGATGAATGGTTTCACAATCTGCGAATGTGGGTTGGTTGGTATTCAAAAGGTATTTCACTGCTCATTAAAACTATGACGTGCTCTGTTTACCTATTGGCTTTTAAAAACTAATTTAATGATTTTTTGAACTGTTACAGCTTCTACTTGTGACGGAAGTATTGATGCTACGCTAATGATGAACGAAAATCTTCAGAAATTGCAAAGCATTATTACAAAGTCGATAGAAGTGAAGTTTTCTCTCAAAAAAATCATTGATTGCAACGCTTACGTTAAGAAGAAAGCAGTCTTACTCCAAAAGTATTATACAGTTCAATCCAGGCTCGTCATGTACACGAGCATAAAGACAGCTTTTATGAAGTTGCAAGCACGGTTGTCACTTAAACGACATGAGTGCGCACTTGATATTGGTAAGTTGTAAAAATAATTCTGCTCTTACTTTTTATTTATATTGTTATATCTTTTTTAATCCATCTGCTTTTTTTCTTCTTTCCAAAAAGTAAATACCTTACATGAACTTATTTATATGAAAACTGAGTTGTTTTCCATTTGATGGTTATATACAGGCAGTTTTTTGTTGGTTTCTTCGGATTAAAATTTATGCGTCATATGATTTCTCTAGAATTTGCTGACATATATCCAAATTACTTTCCGAGGAATTTGATTGTCTCAAAGTGATCACTTGCTCGAGCAACACGTTTCTCCGAATGATCGAATTTTTTTTTTTAAACGACGTGTTTTTAAGTGACGGTTTTTTTAGGACGTATTTGTTTTTTTAATGACGCATTTAAATTTGATAGACAAACTGATCTTATAAACAGACTTTTTGTGATGCAAAATAGATTAAAATTAGATTTTATGAAATTCAATTTCACACAATAGTTTTCTATTTTTATTAAAAGTTACCCTTTTGTGTCTCTTTTATATCTTTTGTTAACTTATAATGAAGAAAACTTCTGCAATCAAATAGTTGTTCTTGTTGATTTCAAGTTTTTAAAATTATAACAACGTCGCCGCTAATCACGTTTCTATAGCCAATGAACACTGTAAAAATCGTCAAGAATGACTTTCTTTCTATATCACAGTAACTATTAGATATTTACAAAAGGACTGTTTGGAGACGAATTTAATCCCTCAAATGGTCGGGGGAGTTCTCACTCTAACTAAATGGTAAACACTCTAAATAAGGTTAATCCATTTTTTTTTAATCTTTAGCATGTGTAGCTTTTGAGTTGTTGGGTGTTAAATTTAAAAACGGTAAAAAAAGTGCGTTTTTTGCAGCAATATTATTTCCCAACAATCTTATCATGTAATCATATGAAAATAAATTCATATTTTATTAATCCTTATTCTTGCATACTATCACTTATCTATTCGTTTCACTATACTGTGACTTTAATTATTATAACTATGTCTTATTTACTTAGCCTATTATTTATGTTATATTTATTATATTAACCCTTAAACACATATTTTATTAACCTCTGTTAGGTGAACCTCTTTTGTTGGTGGCACATCAATAAGTTGTTTAATGCTTAATTGGTGGCGGTAAAAATTTTGGTTGTGCTGATTTAAAATATTTGTTGAGAAACACCTTCTCTTGATCAAAAATGATTATCAGCAGAAGACTGGCAAGAAAAGGGCAAGAAGGCTAAACTATTATTATTATTATTATTATTATTATTATTATTATTATTATTATTATTATTATTATTATTATTATTATTATTATTATCATTATTATTATTATTATTATTATTATTATTATTATTATTATTATTATTATTATTATTATTATTGTTATTGTTATTGTTATTATTACTATTATTATTATTATTATTATTGTTATTATTATTGTTATTTTTATTGTTATTATTATTGTTATTATTATTGTTATTATTATTATTATTCTTATTGTTATTATTATTATTGTTATTAACAACAGCTAGTAATAACAATAACAACAATAGCATTTACAGAGGAAGAAGAAGAAGAAGAAGAAGAAGAAGAAGAAGAAGAAGAAGAAGAAGAAGAAGAAGAAGAAGAAGAAGAAGAAGAAGAAGAAGAAGAAGAAGAAGAAGAAGAAGAAGAAGAAGAAGAAGAAGAAGAAGAAGAAGAAGAAGAAGAAGAAGAAGAAGAAGAAGAAGAAGAAGAAGAAGAAGAAGAAGAAGAAGAAGAAGAAGAAGAAGAAGAAGAAGAAGAAGACAAGTTATTAATTTGTAAATTAGCTTTGTTGTTCAAAAATATAACTCTTACGTACTGTGTATGACGTCAGTAATGTTAATTTTTTAAGACACTAAATAGCATAAACTGTAAGATCTAATATCATAAAATAAGAGTTTCAAACCAAAGATATGCTAGGGAGGAAGAGCCATTTTTATTAAAAACCTCTTTTCTATTCTATCTATATTATTCCAACATTACTTATAGTGTTTATCTGAGTTTCGAGTCCGCTTAATTTGGTAAGAATGTTTATTTTTTTGTTTGTAGACAATAGTACAACCAAAGAGTTAGCTTGAGCAGAGTCAACACCTTTTTAACATATATAGTTCCACTATTTTCTTTCAGATCCTTCCCCCCGCTATCTTTTTACCAGGTGCAAAAAGTTGATAACGAAAATAAAGAGCAGAAACTTCAAGAAGAGGGGAATGCTGAAAGAGAGGCTGATAAGTGCAGCACCATAAGAGGATATTTTGGGCATATTATTAAAAACAAAAGGTTTGATATCCTCCCACATATTGCATCATCAAGTCACCAAACAAATATGGAAGACTTTACTGAAACCATAAAGTGGCCTTCACAATGTGCACAACAGTTGGAGTTTGATACCATCCTAACCCTAGCACTAGTTCTCTCTAACCCTTTTCACGTTATTGAAACTGCTGGCTTCAAAATGCTACTGAATTATCTTTGTCAACAAGCCAACCCAAAAAGTCCAACCACCTTATCCAAATACAAGCTGCCAATGATTTATCGCAATCTAAGACTTGATATAAAGAAGCAAATTGAGAGGGACATCCCGCATTGCGAAATAGCAGCTTTCACAAAGATGGATGGATTGCAAGAAATGGTGATCCCTTCGTCTCCCTTACATTGAGTTATGATACCAAAGACTTTGAACTCAAAAACTTATCTTTGGGAGACATGCAGGGGTTTTGGTTGCTCTAGGAATAGACCACATGATTTCTCAATTTCCTGATCTTCAGAGGGAAGATCTTGGGTGGGTTTTTTTGATGCTGCAGCCAACATGAAGAAATCAATACGGAAAGCAAAGAGTTTTTCATCTACGCGAATTGTTTCTTTTTTTATCTACGTGAGTCTTTAATTTACTCTAGTCAGCTGTCCGAAAATGTTTTTACCATTCCAAATTTTAGGGCTTATGCTATTTCTTTCATGAGGCATTCACTGCTCGATCTTGAGCATTGTATGCAAATACAAAGTAAAAAAAGTATTAAAAAAATATTAAACGACAAAAAAATTTAAATGCTGGTTGTTTCTTTTTTCATTAAAAAAATCTAAAGTATAAAATATAAAATATAGAAAAAGTATAAAAGTTGTCTAAGCAGACTCAAGATTTTCTCAAAAAAGAACATTTCCCCATAGTCATAGTATTTAAATAGTCTGGAAACGCGGGCCGTTTTCTCATAACACTTAAGTTCCTTTCAATACTAGTGCTCAGACTACTTTAGAGTGCATCAAATTGTAAACATAGTACTTAGCTGCTACTTAATTTCATTTACTCTGTGATAAATATTGAAAATGCCAGGAGCCAATTGCGCTATATTTGGTTGTTCAGTATCAAGAAATCATGTTGGATTGTCTATATTTCGTATTCCAACAAAAGATGACGAATATAGTGCAAACTGGAGACAGAAGTTAATAAGTGTAATTACACATGACAGAGTGATTGACAAAGGATTGAAAGCTCAAATCGAAAAAAGAAATCTTTATATTTGTGAACGTCATTACACAAAGGATCAACTTCTTCGTCGTGAGTAAATTGGAGTATTTTATATATTCAATATACTGCTGCTTCAAGAAATTGGTTTGTATATGCCATATAATTATAATATATGGAAGCATTTCGTTGACTGTATAATTAGATGGATGACTTCAGATATAATACGTTATCTTCAAAATATATTTATTTGAAATGTTAGCTAATAGAGCCTAATAAACTTTATATTTTATATAAAGTTTACTTAGCTGGATTAGTTGACAAATATTATATCAGTATTAACATTGTGTTGGTATCTATACTGGAAACAAGAAAATTCAGGTACATTTTTATAATTTTAGATGATTTAAAAACTGCACTTATTCCTGGATCAATACCAAAAATAAATTTACCACAAAAAAGTTTTTCTATTTCAAGGTAAAATAAAATTATTTTGAAAAATAATAAAGAATATATATATATATATATATATATATATATATATATATATATATATATATATATATATATATATGAAAATAGTTTTTTGTTTATACTGTTGTATAATTGCAAATAAACTACTTGAATTGATAATTTTATTTTAAGCACAACTTCTCGTAAATCTGCAGAAATCATAGTTGATAAGAAATCCAATTTAAATACTCAACCAAACTCAATCCAGGAATGTTACAAATCAATGGAAGAATTTACTAAGCGTATAGTACATCTTAATCTTCCTTCTGGTTGGAATATAAATAATAATATTTCTCACGTTCATATTTTTGAAAAAGATGAAATTCATGCAGTTACAAAAACAGACATATTTATTGATGCTTCTTTAACATTTATACTTCGCATTTATGCCTGGCGTTTACCATCAACCCATGAAGTTTATAAAAGTTATGACAGTTCAATGAAAAATATCACTTTGTCAAACTTGATCAAAGTTATTTCAAGTTATAGTATTTGTCTAGGAGTCTCACTCAGTTCAGTTTTGAGCAAACTGAAATGTTGTGATAACTGTATTATAAATGAAAAAACTTTAATTTCTAAGTCTTCCAAATCATCAAAAAGAAAGCACAGTGTAGCGAAAAAGCCTGCTAAACTTAATGCACCAATATCATTGACTTCTCCAGATCGCCTAAAGTTAACAATTCAAAACTATAGAATTGAAAATAAGGAGTTGAAAGAAAAAATCATTGATTTACAAAATTCAATTTCAAAATCTGCCCTGACTATCAGTTCAAGTTTAAGTGATGATTTAATATCAATTATGTCAAATGCAGATCAAAACAAAATCTCACCTTTTATGAAGCTATTTTGGGAGGAGCAGCAAAAATATTTGAGGTTATCTCCAACTAATGTAAGATATCATCCTATAATAATTCGATACTGTCTTTCACTGGCATCAAAGTCTGCTGCAATGTATGATGATATACGTTACAATGAGAAATCAAGAACAGGTTTTCTTGTCCTTCCAAGTCTTCGTCGCTTACGTGATTATAAAAATTACATTAAACCTAAACGTGGATTCAATAAGGAAATAATTGATGAATTAAAAGAAAAAACCAAAGATTTTTCGGAGCAAGAAAAATTTATTGTCATTCTAATGGATGAAATGAAAATTCAGGAAAACTTAGCTTGGGACAAGCACACTGGGGAGATTGTGGGTTATGTTGATCTTGGTGATGCTGATGTTAACATAGCAACTTTGCCAAAAGTAGATGATTTTGCTACCCATGTTTTAGTATTTCTTGTTCGTAGTATTGTCAATCCTTTTAAATTTAGTTTAGCTAACTTTGCAACAACTGGAGCCACCGCTTGTCAAATTTTTCCATTGCTTTGGAAAGCAATTGGAATTTGTGAATTAAATTCCTTAAAAGTTATTGCTGTAACTTGTGATGGAGCTTCTGCAAATCGCAAGTTGTTTAAAATGCATTTTACCATGACACGTAATGATGATATGAATCCGCATGTTGATGTCACATATAGAACCCTTAACTATTTTAGTTCAGAAAAACGATTTATTTATTTTATATCTGATCCACCACATTTAATTAAGACAGTTCGTAACTGTTTATCTAACTCAAAAAATGCAGAAGGAACAAGATATATGTGGAATGGTGGTATGTTCATATTGTGGAATCATATTGCTGATATATTTTATGAGGACAGAGAATGTGGCTTACATATTTTGCCTAAACTCACTTTTGAACATATAAAATTGACGCCATATTCAATAATGAATGTTAAACTTGCTGCTCAAGTGCTAAGTTCTACTGTATCAAAAGTTTTATTACATTACGGACCACCTGAAGCTGAAGGCACTGCTAAGTTTTGTGCCTTAATGGATAGCTTCTTTGATATAATGAATATAAGAAGTTTAAATGGTCATAAATTTGATCTAAAACCAAATCTAGCTCCATTCTCATCATTAAATGATGATAGGTTTTTTTGGTTACAAAGTGTTTTTTTGCAATACTTTAAAGATTGGTTAAAATCTATTGAAGAGCATCCTGGAGATATTTCAAAAATTTCAAAATCAAAGATGTTCATTGCCCATCAAACATATGAAGGTTTGAAGATTACAGTTCATTCAATTATAGAATCTGTTCAGTTTTTACTGCAGCAAAATGTAAAATATGTTTTAACTGAACGCTTTTGTCAGGATCCAATTGAAAATTATTTTGGACGCCAACGATCACTTGGATCACGAAAAGATAATCCATCTGTTAATGACTTTGGTTACAATGATAACATGATAAGAAATCAGAAAGTATTTCTTCCTGTAACTGGAAATGTAATTAGCTATACAGATAATACGAGTGATAGTATTAAATCGTGTTAAAAAAAAAATTTAAACCAAGTAAAAACTGTATTAAACATAAGATAATATTTTTTGATGAGTTCAATTATTAATATTTTTCACTTAAAATTTAACATATATAGATTTCGACTTATTTTCTTTTTTAAAAATGTAGTACACTATTTTTAAAATTTTTTTTGGTATAAATGTATTGGTCAAAAATAATCAATTTTAAAGATCTGTCTATATCAAAATTTATCTTACAATTTAAAAAAATGGTAACACTATAAAGTATTAGATGTGTTATTGTTAATTTAAAATTGAAAAAACAATTATATTAATTTTGTTATTGATATTGTATATATCAAAGTTGATTTATACAATATCAATATGAAATATATCATAAACTTATACATCATAAAAGTAAGTCATTAAGTATTCATTTTACTACTTCAGGAGTAGTTAGTAATATGCTATTAATATTTTTAAAAGATATGTGGCTATGAAAATAGCCGTTTTCATAAGTCCAAGTCATGCCAAGTCTTTAATGTCCTTGTTCCAAAGTTGAGACTTTTTTTTTAATTGCTTTTCTTAATGCATTTGATTTTGTTTGACTTTTAGAAATCTTGAAAGCTTGCAACTTATCTTTCACATAGGAAAATGTACGAACACGTATATACAGAGTTAGAAGATCTTCTAATAAATTAAGTGCTATTTCTTTTTGAACTTTATCAGTTGAACTATGTATAATTTTTGAAAAGTTAACAAGCACAAAAGAGTCTTTAATTAACGTATCAACTATTTCTTTGCAATTGATAGTATGAGATGACTTTTTTGCCATAGAAATAAAATGGTACTCTGCAGTAGTAAAGATACAAATAACCTCTTTACTTACTTTCCATAAACCACCCCTATCATGCAAATTAACATGTTTATGCTCTGGCAAAGAAATTGTTTCTCCTGTACATTTACCAGCAAGCAAAAATGATAAACACTGTTTATGATACAAACTAGACATGTTAGAACTAAATCTAATTCTACGATAAAAGGTACCAAAAACATAACCACTAAGATAAGCGATAATAGATTTTTCTTTTTCAGTAAACTGATAAGATTCATGTTTAAATGTTAAAACATCATTATTAAAGGAGGCGCCAGTCAGATGAGCCAAGACCAGATTAGCAACTTCAAAACTTAAAAGAAGAGTGCAGTTTTGGCTAAGATTTTTAAAAGGACTTGGTGCTTCAGAAAATATTTTGTAGAAAGCTGGGTAAAAATTTTCAGCATTTCCATCAAATGATTCAATAATACTTTTTATTAAAGAATAAGCTGTATTGACCTCTATACATGTCAATTTAAAATTTTTAAATTCAGTTCTTATTTTAGTAGGGTAGCATTCATCTATGGCAAGCTTTTCTGCACTCTGAATCAAGTAATTTTGAAAGCAATTAGAATGAAGAATAAGCTCTGCTATTTTTTTCTCTTTACTAAACTGTTTATCAATAAGCTTGTCCTTGTGCTTGGCATTGAGGTGACGAGTTAAACCACCTTGTGATAAACATCTTTTTTCGCAATATAAACACAAAAATACACGCTCTTCATTTGCGTTAGGAATATTTCCAACAGCTAACTCAACAGTCGAACTAAAATTAGGATCAGTCTCCAACAAATCTTCATCAATAGCAGCTAAAACAGCATCAAATTCATCTAAATTATTAGAAACTGCGGCAGAAAAAGTCATTTTAAAATTATTTGATGCACTCTCAGTCCGGTCACCCTTAAATGTTCAAGTTATTGAACGAAATCCATAGAAGACGACCCGCGTTTCCAGACTATTTAAATACTATGGCTATGTTTATATGAACACAAAATGTTGGGAAAGTAGGGTAGGCCAATCCATATAGGAGCTCAATTTTAGATTAGTCAAATTGATCAAATTGTAATGGTCATAGACCGTCAGCTAAGTATTTCACCATCAACAATCCTAGACTCGATTACATCATTGCATCACGGGTCTTGATTATGCTATAGATCTTTTGAGAATACCTAAAATCTATGAGCGCAGTTTTTTGATCATTTGGATCTTCCAGAAGTTTCTTTAGAACTCATCATTTTTTAATAAGTAATCATTTTTAAGTAATAAAAATTCTTTTCTTAAAGTTTCGGTTCTTAAAGTTTTTCACTTTTTTAGTCTCAATGATTAATTTCAAGGCTGACATCAATCTAACTTAAGCATGATTTTTATTTTGTCAATTCTGCGCTAAAACATATTATGCATTATGATGATATCAAGCATTGCGCCAAGATAATTGTTCTCCCTTCTTGTGTAATACGGCATTTTACTGGAAAAAAAAAAAAAGTATGACGTTTTACCATGTAAAAGACACGAAAGACATGATAAAACAGCGTATTAGTTGGTTATATCATTTCCTAATATTTTTCTTTCATGTCCACCAATTTACATACAGCAGCAATGTGTACCAAACATTATCACCTTTTGTGCAATATAGTTTCTTCTATACTGCATCGCTTCTGTCTTTTTTGCTCTTTATTATCTGTAAAAGAACTTCTGTTTGAATTCCTTTGATCTGAACTCAATTTGTTTTGAGTTTTATCATATTGTTTTTTTTTTGATTTTCCAAAGTAATCTATTGAATGAGCTTAACAGATAAATGTCAACTCAAAACTTGTTAAAAGCTATACAAGGTGGCTTAAAATAAAAAGAAAAGACAAATAGGTGTTTGTGAGTCAACACAACATCAGAACACAACATCATAAAACATGGTTTTGAGGTCCTGTGTATCAAAATAAATAAGCAAGTGAAAGATAAGTACGTTTGATTGTCAAAGTATATTGTTTGCGTCCTCAGCAACGTCATTGCAACGCAGTTTTCATTACTAAACTACTTGTTCAAGCTTCTAAATCATAATAAAATTATTGACACGGTACATTAAACATTTCATACCTTTTTTGGGTTTTTCTAAAAAAGCCACTTTTCACAAATTAGCAAACTTTAAAACCTGAAGTTTTTAGTTTGAAGCTAGTTGATTACTTAAAACTCAGAATGCTTTAATTGTTAATTGACTTAGGTAATGAATCAGAATTACAAATGATTTCAGTGTCAAAGTATGTTAACAACCTTTCTTTCCAACTTGCTGTATATTTTAACGCAAAGGTTAGGACATGCGATATGCTCGTAAAGGTAAAAAATTCGTTTTTTTTAAGGGTGCTATGTAATTATAACAGAAAAGTAACATCAGAATTATTTTTAAAAAAATACTAACATCAAGTACACTCATGACGTTAAAGAGTCAACCTTTTGCTTGCAACTTCATAAAAACTGTCTTTACGCTGGTGTCAATGCTGTCTTTGGTAAGCTAGGCAATATTTTTCTTAGGAAAGGAGTTACAATTGATGTTTTTTTAAAGAGAAAACTTCAAGTCCATTGATCCAAAGACGACGTTTTGCAATAGCTGAAGATTTTATTTTACAATTAGCGTCGCATTCCTTAGCAAGTGGAAGCTGAAATAAGATTATTAAAAATAAAAAAACTGAAATAAAAATTTTTAAAAATGTCTTTAAAAAAAAATGTTTTTTCTGTTAAAACAGAAAAACAACTACTTTGTAATTTGTTTAATGTATGGTATGTTAATCGAAATCTATACATACATAATTCTCATTTTCTGTATTGCGATTCTGAATTTCACACAAAAAGTACAGAATAGTGTTGACAAATATCACAGATAGCATTAGATATCTATTTAACATCTTTAAAATTGTCGAAATTCGCACAAAAAGCAATAAATATTCTTGAAAATTACACTGACAGCATTGGACATCAACTTTAAATTTTTTTAACTCGCTCTACATTGTTTGGACGTTCAAGAGAAGGGCGGAGGATAAAGGATTTTAAACTTGCATTGTTTGCTTAAACCCCCATGGAGGAAATTTAAGAAAAGCCATGCTGGCTTTTCATCAATTTTATGGATTGATAGTTGCAAACCAAATGTTTCAGTATCCCATTCGGGATACTGAAACATTTGGTTTGCAAAATATCATGAAATTGAAGAAAAAGAAAAAAACTAGTGTAATCAAGTAAAATTAGAAAGTGGTGTCAAAAAGTGATAAAGCAGAAATTTTATATTTAGCAACACTTTTTAAATAAACAAAATAATATTAAAAATATATATTTCTTATATCTTCTACATATTACACATTCAATATTCTTTTGAAATTTTTTTTTTCTTGTTTTTTAAAAAAGCGAATAAATTTTTTTTTGAAGTTAATATGGATGGCAGACCAAAATTTTAATTAAAAATTAGATCAAAAAACCTTCCGATTTTTAACTTAAATGGCACTTAAAACCCTACATGGCGTTGAAAGGTTCTCTGTTTTCTTTTGTGATATTAGAGCGCAATTACTAAGAAATATACAGTAACTCTAAAATTTGTCAAGTCAAATAAAAGTATATTCCTATACAATTAATATCCTGTTTAAGTTTTTTCATTTTATTCTACAACACTTATATTTATTTTTTTCTCGAGTAATTAAAAAGATTTCTTTCGACAACTGAATTTTCAAAATGGGGAAAAATAATTATTTGTATGATTTGTATTTAAAAAAATTTTTTTTTAACCTGAAATATTAATTTTTAGTCTATTATTTTGGAAATTCAGTTTTACATTAAAAAGCATGTAAGACCTGTGAATAATACATATGAAATAAACTGTCATAGTAACAAAACATGGAG
Source organism: Hydra viridissima (assembly GCF_058129835.1). NCBI lineage: Eukaryota > Metazoa > Cnidaria > Hydrozoa > Anthoathecata > Hydridae > Hydra > Hydra viridissima. The sequence goes on along the minus strand of NW_028324307.1, from coordinate 13,331,417 downwards.
AATTGGTTCACGAAATTTACACTTTATTTTATAACTTTATCTATCAATTCTTCTATTTGCAATTTTTTGAATTTTTATACTTTTAAAAAGTTTTTTGTTTAACATGTTGACTGCCAACTACGAGAGACAACTCGTAGATTGTGGTTGAAGCCTGAATAACTCTTAGTTGAGTTAACTAAGAGTTATCTCGTCCTATGTTTACTTGCCATTTATAGTTGGCTTCTGCGAAGAGATTTCTGTTACAGAAGCCAACTACGAGATAATTCGTATCACCTTTTTTTTTTTAAAAAAAAAAACACATTATGCTTTTTGATGATAACTGGGCACTAGAATTTGAGTTTTTAATAATATGTGATAAAATCAAATTGTCATTTTTGGCCAGATTTCTGAAAATTGCCGTAGCAGTCAACCTGTTAAGTTTTTTTTTTTAATTTTTATTTTCAAATGTTTTATATATTGTCATAAATTAAATTTGATAATAAATGCGAAAGTAAAATCAACGAGTGTTAAGTCCTGAAAAAGAAATTGAGATATACTATAAAATTACTTTTAGAAAGTTAGTGAGGTTTTTTTTACATTGTGTTCTTGACATCAGATTGACATCAGATTGACATCAGATTGACATCAGATTGACATCAGATTGGCATCAGATTGACATCAGATTGACATCAGATTGCTACTTTACCCCTATTTAGATGCTAATGGCTTACAATTAAAAGTTTTGCTCGACTCAAACATGTAACGTATTTTATTGAAGAAAAGTGTGAGCCAACCGAAACACCGGTTGAATGCATATGTACAATTCCAGGAACACAAAATGTACGATGATAACAAAAATACAGGACAAAAGAACTTAAATTTCTATTCTGCAGGAAAAGTCTCAAATTTTTAGAAACTATTTCGTCAGGAACAAAGGGTTTTCGGTTGTTAGGTTAACCAATAGATTCTAGGTAGGACTTAATAGTACATTTAAAACTCAAGTGCCTGCCAATGCAAAAAGTTGGAAGAAAACGAAAAAGAAATAAGAGTAGAAAATAAAACAGCAATGATGATGATGAGATTTTAAAATCATTAAATTTTATTAATTGAAATTTGTTGATGTTGTAATTTCTTTAAAGTCTTTAAATCGATTTTTGAAAAAAGTCATTTGCTTGATTATAAAATAAAACTCGACGTCATAACCCAGATAACACATAGGCATCGGGCCGATATCGGCGCGACGTCCACATTCGATCGGCTTAAGATGTAATTTTTATATCTTTTTGATGGGCGGCTGCTCATCGGCAGGACGTAAACAAAAATGTCAAAAAGGCATCGGCGCGACGTCCGTATTTGATTGACTAAAGATGTAATTTTTACATCTTTTTGACGGGCGGCTGCTCATCGGTAGAACGTAAACAAAAACGTGAAAATTACATCGGCACGACGTCTGCATTTTGGTTCATATGTAATTTTTACATATTTTGGATAAAATACAAAACGAAATAATAAAATTTAACAGTTTTTAGTAATATTTTTAGTAACATAATAACATCGAATAATAAAATAAAAATATAACTGACAATATAGTAAAACATTACCATAATTACGCGTCCAATAAAATAAAAAGTTAAGCAATAAAGAAGTTAAATATGTACAAAAAAAAAAACGTATGCTTATAAACAAAACAAAAAAACTTTTTGAAAAACGAAATAATAAAATTATAACATTTTTTTAGTAACAATTGCTAAAAGGCTTCTGCATTAGTTTTGGCTTCGGCTCTTTTTTTACGACCTCCACCTCTATCCGATGAAACACGAAGCCACGTTTTTATAGCCGACTCAATTTCAGCATTTTTGGCATCTTTTGTCATGGTATTTGCACGAACGGAATCTGTACAATATACAAATTTATACAAATATACTTTAATCACCTCATATTCAACACAAACAACATATACTACTAAAATCACTAATTAAACATATACTATTAAAATCACTAATCAAACATATACTACTAAAATCACACTGTGTTCAATCAAAATTTACTTTAATAATACTTAGCGCAATACAAAAACTCCTTTAAAAGATTAAGAATCGGTCACAAATCAGCATACGCCATTTGGCATATTGTGTATGCACAAAATGTGTGGAACTTTTGTTATGTATAGTATATGCTTAACTCAATATAACCAAACAATTTCATGCAATGTTTCTAAAAAATATAACTGTTATGCAACAATGCATAATAGTTGAGGAAACTTCCACTTTTAGTAAATCATGTTTAATTTTATATCAATTTACACTATATGCAAACCAGTCTAACGTCAAAGATACTCTTTTACAAACAGTAATAACAAAAAATATAAATTAACTCAAATAATAGGATTAGAAGTGTTTACTAACCACAAACAATGTCCTTAATATGAAGGGCTGAAAAGGCGTGTTTGTTTCCATGGCCCATGAAATTAAATTTGTTAGCCAATTCATCAGTCATGACCATTTTCATAACTCTTCTGACAGTTTCCTTCACTGTAGCACCTCCCTGAAGACCCAGATGTTGAGTCTAAAGAAATTATATAATTTAAACTTACACTAGAAATGTTAAAAGTTTGTCACTATATTAAAAAACTTACTAATTGTAACTTGTCTAGTGCGGATAGTCTCAATTTTTTTTCAAAACTTTGCACTTGTTCGAATGTTTGCAATGGCAAATTTAAATTTTCGGGCAACTTTGAATTAACTCCCTGAACTTGTAAATCAAGATGCTTCAAAATCACATTTTGTTGCTGTGAAAGATATTGAATTTGAGCCTTTATATCATCATTCTGCTTTTTAACTTCCACAAGCAACTTAATTACATCACCTATAAATTATAACCATCAATTACAAATTATAGATTTTTATCATCCTAATAATGGTATTTTTTAAAATTAAATTTTATAGTCAAAAATATTTTAATTAACTAAATAACAAATTTAAATTTAATAAAACCAGATTTATTTCCTAACTACTTCTACTACTTAACTAATTTAATTGATCCTCGATATTTTATCACACATTATTATTTATTACAAGTGTTAATACAAGTTTTTTGAATAAACTTTATAAACAACATATAAATTACCATAAACTGCCTGTTCAGTGCGTGGTAGATAATTTGTAGTTTCCGATTGAGGTGTTCTAAAATCACTTGAAATTTTAGAAATAAAATCTTGTGGCTCTTTTTCATCATTATATGATTTCTGATTCACTATTTCGTGGCTATTGTAACTAGATTCCATAGAATTCAAATGCATAGTTGAGTTATGCATTATTTGTGTATCTGCAGAATGGAATCTTGCGGTATTAAAAGGTGGTTTATGTCGTAAAACAGGTTGTTCAGGTGCTAAAGTTGATGCCATACGAGATTCAAACTGACAATTGTTCTGATAAGATGACTGATCAGATGCATATCTAAGGGGTGGTTGAGGGGGCAGTAAAAGCTTTTTAGTATCGGGTTTATTTTTCAAAATACATTTATTAGACATCTGAAAATCAAAATTATCAAAATTATCTTTATTAGTCTTTGGTTTCTTTTTTGACGTTACTTGAAAAACATCAATGCTTAAGCCTACGTTATTCATATTCATATATCGAGTATTTATATCAACATCATCTTCATTAGGAAAATCATCAACACTCATTTTCTTTCGTTTTTCAGATTTCATCTTTTCTGTGTCAGATGTAGCTGTATCTAAATCAGATGTTATCTCTCCCTTCTTGGCTTTTTTCCTAGCAGTCTCGTATTCTTCTTTAAAATAAAATAAAAAAATTTAAAATAATGCAAATTTTTTTTTTAGTATACCAAATATTTTATTATATTATATATTATATTTAATAATAAAAAACATATACATTTAATTAAAAATAAACATAGAAATGCCATTAAATGATTTTAATAATGCTGTGAAGACATTTATGTGACATTAGCTGTGAATACACTATTTAATTGTAAATAACATTGCCACAAAATACTCACAACAGCTAAGTAGATGTAACAATGGCTTTTGCAATAAATTTAAATTGATAAAAAAAAGTAGACAAGTATACTAACCATATACTCCAAGACACTTGACAGTAAACTGTAACCAATCTGTTTCAGGTATTTGCAATGACTTGACTGCCTTTACAATCATATGAATAGGTGTAGATTTAGGAGGCCAAGCACAACATGTTCGGTCCTGTGAAAGCCAAAACAATGGCACAGCATCTACCTCTTCTCCGTTGCTGGTTTGAAAAACGACTACTGTATACTAATAAAATACATTTACATTACATCATTCTTCATATATTAAAATACATCAGTTAAAACTAAGAAAATACATCAAGTAATGACTAAAAAAAACTTAAAAAAATAAGAAATGATAAAATTAAAAAAAACAGAGGTATAAATTTAACAAACCTTAAACATTTTCCAGATGGCTTCAATAATAAATGGATGAACTAATGAAATTAATATTTATTTCAACCAAGGTCATAAACACAGTCTTGGTCAATTATAAAACTCACTTACTTTTTACTTACTAGTATGCAGCACAAAAAAATTTGTAATGTAATTTATGCAAAACTAGTATATTTAAACACTACAAAAAAACAATTAATATAATCAGAAATAATTATAGCAGAGAAATGTAAAAATTTGTAATACATGTGTACAAGTGAAATATTTTCAAAATATAAGTAAGATGGATAAAAAATAAAAATTTTTTTTAAATTATGCATTGTTATTGGTCATCAAAGTTGTTAATTCTTTTAAAAAACATGCCTTTAGGAACTCCAGAGCACCATAAAGGTGCTTTTAAGATCCAAAATGGTTGATTATGTCTTGGTTTAGATTAGGAAAATAATTCACAACATAATATAACAACCTCTAATTATGAACCAAAAGGAAAACATGCTAATATATTACATATTCATAAAAGTAAAGTGTATACACAAAAAAGTGTATACTTATACATTCATTTATATTTATACTAAAAAATTAAAATAAAATTGGTCAGACAGCATTAATGTTACATATACAAAAAAGTGTATTTTCTAATATTACAACTAAATTATCAGTTGTACAACCTTTTATGAGTCTAATAAAAAATTGTGTGTAAAAAAGGAATAATAACATATGAATTGTTTCCATAAGGCAAACATACACATTTTTGATAAAAATCATCACTGTTAATAGTTTCATAAGAACCACAAGGATTGGAAACATGTAAGACATTTAAAGTAGATGATGGCAAAGGTGATATATAGAAATCCTGACTAAGTTTGAAAAGTTCAACAATTACTTTATATTTAAACTGGTCCACACTCAATATGTTGCGTACCAAACATGGCTGTCCGTTTAACTTTAAAAAGCAATTGTTCCCTGGAGATGTTGACAAAACTAATCCATTTGGAAGACTGAGTTTACAATATTGTTTTAAACAACTTACACCAAAAGGCACTGGTCCAATATTGTGTTCTTTTTGTGGTGTATAAAGTTTTTTATTGACAAGCAACAAAGTTTTTTTACTATTTCGTCTCTCCTCTAAACGCCTCTCAACCTGTTTTAAAATAAATGATGGCTTGCGAACAAGTTTTTTTAGAGTACCTAGCTTATTTTTAAATGGAAAAGCAGAAAAGTTATCTAAAGGGCCAAAGTTCTTTACATCATCAGCCAAATGAATTAAACAATGAACATTGTATACAAGCATGCCTGTACCATATAAAACTTTCATATTTTCTACACATACAATAAGAAGTTGTTTTGCATAATCTAAATACTGCCTACAAAATTGTGGACTTGCTAGAATAGAAATTGCTACAGACAAAAATAAAAAATTTTCATACAAATTTGTTGGTAAAACGTCACACAGTACAACGGGACCAGTATAAAGAAGAAACTGTCTCAGTTCAGTTGCCTTCCACCTCATAAGTTCAGACACAGATCTAGGCTTTCTGGCAAACTCTGTAGGCATGTGAGCAGCACACCCCACCAATAAGGAAGAGAGTAATGTAATTTGCTGAGCTGAGCACCTAACACTTTTAGGACCCTTTAACCAACAAAGCAAAAGTCTTCGAACAACTCCTAGACACACATAAATGCATGTAATCAAGGGGAAAACCTGATACCATGCCAATCGGTAATGCACTCAGTGGTGAAAGCCCTAAATGATGATCTTCGTCTACTTGCCTGTCAAACTGATCATCAGTTCTCAATGGTGCATTTAATTCCTGAAATATAACCTTTCCATTCCATTCTCCTTCTACTCTGCATTTATCACACCCAAAGTATCCACTATGCGATTTTATACATTTGATCATAGCTCGAGCAGGGGCATCACATACAAAACTATGCAAAGCAATTTCATAATGTTCACCTGCAATTAACAATCCATGGCTGACTAACTTCTTACAGTCTATTACAAACTGTTCAAAATAATCAGTTAAACTTACTGGTTTGCTATTACCACTATATATGCCTACAACAAAAGGCTTCTTTTTTTCACTCTGTCTTACGATGCATAAAATAGGCCACAAACAAGAGCTACTACTCTTAAATAAAGGAAGACCATCAATACTAAATTGCAATTCAAGTTTGTTGCATTGTGTAAGTTCCCCACTTCTATATAAATCCTCAATTCCATATTGGATACCTAAATGCAAATACTCTCCTCCACTTCTAAGAGCAGCAACAGAACTATTTCGTGGTGTGTGCAAAAGAGTACGAGCATCTAATGGCAATTCATTGTGATAATTGTTTAGCAGTTTTAACAGAGCAGTTAGAGCAATATTTTTAATGTCAAATAATACAGCCCAACTACTGAGTTGTTCAATTAATGAATGTTCAATATCATTAACTTCTTTAATAGTTTCTGCGTTACTGTCATTAACTACATTATAATAGGTATTATTATCACATATATCAAAATCAATGTCAAACTCCCTTGTCTTATATTCACCAATGTTTAAAAAATTACTATCATTATTATTATTAATATTGTCTGCAACACAGCAACTTTCATTAGAAATACTTATCGTATTTATTGTATTAGCAGATATACTATTTTTATCATCCATTGCAACAAATAAAATTTTATTTGCAAGTTTTTTAACATGTCGAGCACGTGTCCAATAAGATTCAGTTTTTACTTTTTCCATTTTATATCTTCTTTTTTATTATATATTATATTAATATTGTATAAAAGAAAGAGATATTTCAAAATTATTGTTTATTTGTTTGACAATTACTTTATATATATATAAATAAATATATATATATATAAATATATATATATATATATATATATATATATATATATATATATATATATATATATATATATATATATATATATATATATATATATATATATATATATATATATATATATATATATATATACACACAATAACAATAATAATAATAATAATATTACTATTATTATTATTATTATTAACAATAATAGTAACAATAATAATAAGTACAAAAAAACTTAATTGTGGATTTTATAACTTTTAGAAATTTTTAGAACTTTAAATCAAATTTAATCCAAAAATATAAAAACATGTTTAGTAAAAAATATACAAACGTGTTTTAAAATACGCAAAATAATTTTTTTTTTAACAAACGATAACACACCCATCGGCAGAAGAAAAGAATTACTCTGGCAAGCTCCAGAAAAACCCTTTGGTGGGAGCAATTTTGACACTTTCCTGATCTCAAAACTATAAAAACTGAAATCATCCATCACCGTCCGTGAAAGAAATTTCATTTTTAAATTTATGCTTTATAAAAAACAGCAAATGACAGCATTAAAAGTTTTTGGCATTTTTACAGCCGCAGTAACCTTAGATTTTCATATTAAAAACAATTAAAAACATATAATCTGGTTAGAGAAACTAATTAGAATATAAAACTGCAAATAATTTCATTTTTACTAAATCTGAGAATGAGCAATTATTAATGATCTACATTGCTCTTTTGTTACGCTAACTTTAGGTATTCAGTATAAAATTTTGCGATCATTAATTGAATATTGTTTGTAACTTCCATGCTGTAATTTAACCAAAATTAAAAAATAATTTTTAATTTTGAAACTATATAACTTTTATCAAATCCAAGAAACAGCAATTATCATTTTTAAATTTGTGCTGTTACTCAAATTTTGAATTGCGCACTAAAAAATCTACATTTCAGTATTGTTATGGAATAATTTTTTAAAAGAATAGTTTTTTCAGTTTCTAAACCTAAATTGAAGCAAAAGAATGCCAAATCAAGCCAAATCACACGATGACTGCAGAAAAACCGTCTGTTTTCTCTGCATGAGAAAGAGCTCAAGGTATTGTGTTATTTTTTCCTTTTTCTTTAATAATTTGATTTATTTATAAAACATTTATTTCTTCATTTGAATATTTAACATAAAATTCTTTTGATATACATTATCTGATGAGCTTTATGTATTGTTTTCAGAGTTCTCACAAAATCTATGATGGATGATGTGTTGAGCATACTTTCATCAAGTCTTGATTTTGCTGACAACAGAGTGCCTCTTGGAATATGCGATACTTGCCGAATAACCATAGGAAAGAAGAAGAATGGAGCAGAAGTCAATTTACCACCTCTTTTTGACTTCACAAAGTTCGACCTTCAACAAGAGACAACAACTGTGACTGCCTAATCTGCCAGATTGGTCGAATGAAAGTTTTTCAAAAGCACCCACTTGAAGATCAAGAAAAATTGGAAACAGGCCAAACTCAAAGAAGATGCTCAGACTGCCTCTCCATTATTGGAAGAGGCATCTCACACAACTGTAACACATTTACATTTCGAGAAAATATGAGACAACTAGCCATCACGGATTCTAAAGTCTCTGAGCAAATTGCATCCACTATTGTTGCAGCCAAAAAATCCTCTCCACATGGGACAATCAGACTGTCTCATGCAGGTGGTGGTCGCCCCCTACCACTAACTAAAGGTGATTTAAGTATCTTTCAATTAGTGAAACATAAGTCAACTGAGTGAGACAGTTGCTTTTTGCTAGAGTTAAAAAAATTTAATGGCATTATTATGAATGTAATACAATCAAGACAATAATGTGATGTAATGATAACTTTCAGGTTCATTAAAAACAAAAAGACTCTTTGGTGATGGTCCTATCTTGAGCACTCAGGATCATGTGCAAGTGCAAGTTAACACAGGCCTGTCAAACACAAACATGAAGAAGTTTGCATCAACCATCCATCACGTGTCCAAGGGTCAGATTTTGGAGCCTAACTTTCATGAAAAATTTTGTGATGCAGGAAAACAACTCAAAGATCATTTTATCCAAACAAAAATTCAGGTCAGTAATGATAAGTTGCAGAAACGCCAACAAATTGTTGTGCATTGCAAAGATCTTGCAGATCTCCTCAATGATGTTCTGTTGAGAAGACAAATCTATTCATCACACATTGTAAAGCTTGGCCTTGATGGTGGTGGTGGTTTCTTGAAAGTAAGTTTGGGCATTCAAGAGGCAGAGCAGAGCATGGAGGCAGGGTCACCACCAAACAAGAAAACTTTAGCCACACCAACTGCCAGGGACAGTGGAGTCAAGAAGCAGCTGCTAGTTGCAATTGCTGAGGATGTGCATGAAAATTACAGTAATATTCAAAAGATCCTCAATCTTCTTGTAATCGAGAAAGTTGACCTCCTTCTCTCAACAGATTTGAAGTTAGCCAACATTGTTTGCGGCCTTCAGTCACATGCCAGCTCTCACCCTTGCACATGGTGTGATGCCTCTCACAAGAATTTAGCCCAATGTGGCACCCCTCAAACATTTGGCTCTTTGAGACGATGCTTTGAGGATTTCAATGCAAATGGTCAGGATTTGAAGAAAGCTAAGCTATTCAAAAATGTTGTCAACCTGCCACTTCTAAATGTACCAGACAGCACACTTGTCTTGGACGTCATTCCACCAATGGAACTTCACCTACTTCTGGGTGTTGTAAACCATCTTTACAACATTCTAAGGGAGTCTTGGCCAAAAGTCTCAGCTTGGCTAAATAATCTACATATCAAACCACAGCCTTTTCATGGTGGGCAGTTTGCTGGCAATGAATGCAAGAAAATGCTGAAGAATGTGGATCTTCTTCAGAGAATGGCAGAACAAGATAGCGCATTTGACATTTTTGATACAATTGACACACTGCAAAAATTTGATTCTGTGGTTTCTGCATGCTTTGGAAACAAATTGGAACCTGACTATGTAAAAAGAATTGATAAATTTCACACTGCATACTTGTCTCTGACAAGAGGAAGAGTCACTCCAAAGGTTCATGCAGTATTTTTCCACGTGAAAGAGTTCATTGAAAAACAAAAGGAACCACTAGGAAAATACAGTGAACAGGCAGTAGAGGCTATGCACCACAACTTCAAATTACACTGGAGTAGATACAAAAGGCCAATTGATCATCCTGAATATGGGAAGTGGCTAGAAACCTGTTTGGTTGACTACAGCAGCAAAAGCTTGTAAGAAAGAGAAAAGTATGAATACTAGAAAATAGTGCACATTTTCTAATACTTCAATGAGAAAAACTGCTTTTTTCACTCTTGGATAACTTGTTGAGTAAAAGCTGTAGAACTCAACCATAACTTAAGGATCATTGATGAAACTATCAAAGATGCAATTTTCCGTTGTAGTTTCTTCTGATTTTGCAGATTATTTTATAGCAACTATTGAATATCTTTTGTTTTAGAAAAAAATAGTGTTTAAAAACTTGATTTGTTATATAATCTTTTGCAATTTTTTGTAAAACAGTTACCTTTTGTGTTTTTTATGCCAATCTAGAATAAAGAATATTCATAATACTGTAAAAATGCCAATAAATATTGAATGCTGTCATTTTCAATTTTTTAAGAATAAGCAAAATTTTAAACACACTTTTCTTCTGCGGACGGCGATAGATGATTTCAGTTTTTATAGTTTTGAGATCAGGAAAATGTCAAAATTGCTCCCACCAAAGGGTTTTTCTGGAGCTTGCCAGAGTAATTCTTTTCTTCTGCCAATGGGTGTGATAAACAAATGTGTTTTGTTTAATGTAATTTATTTCAGCTAAAAATATACAAATGAATTTATTTCTGCTAAAATATACAAACGTGGGTTTAGAAAACCTCAAATATATGAAATGCGTCATTATGAGCGCACATGAGCATTGTTATGATCGTCATTAGTATCGTTAGGTTTGCGCACAGTAAACATTCAAATTGCAGATAATTTTACTATACTTTCGCAGACATCAAGCCGACGTCTTTAAGCGACGGAACATTAGTAAATTTATTTTGCATATCGGGCGAACATCGGCCCGATGAAGTAAAACGATGCCGATCTACAGCTGATATAAAAGACATCGGCAAGACGTCGGGCCGATGTACGTGTGTTATCTGGGAAATCATAGTCAAAGTATTTAAATAGTCTGGAAACGCGGGTCGTCTTCTATGGATTTCGTTCAATAACTTGAACATTTAAGGGTGACCGGACTGAGAGTGCATCAAATAATTTTAAAATGACTTTTTCTGCCGCAGTTTCTAATAATTTAGATGAATTTGATGCTGTTTTAGCTGCTATTGATGAAGATTTGTTGGAGACTGATCCTAATTTTAGTTCGACTGTTGAGTTAGCTGTTGGAAATATTCCTAACGCAAATGAAGAGCGTGTATTTTTGTGTTTATATTGCGAAAAAAGATGTTTATCACAAGGTGGTTTAACTCGTCACCTCAATGCCAAGCACAAGGACAAGCTTATTGATAAACAGTTTAGTAAAGAGAAAAAAATAGCAGAGCTTATTCTTCATTCTAATTGCTTTCAAAATTACTTGATTCAGAGTGCAGAAAAGCTTGCCATAGATGAATGCTACCCTACTAAAATAAGAACTGAATTTAAAAATTTTAAATTGACATGTATAGAGGTCAATACAGCTTATTCTTTAATAAAAAGTATTATTGAATCATTTGATGGAAATGCTGAAAATTTTTACCCAGCTTTCTACAAAATATTTTCTGAAGCACCAAGTCCTTTTAAAAATCTTAGCCAAAACTGCACTCTTCTTTTAAGTTTTGAAGTTGCTAATCTGGTCTTGGCTCATCTGACTGGCGCCTCCTTTAATAATGATGTTTTAACATTTAAACATGAATCTTATCAGTTTACTGAAAAAGAAAAATCTATTATCGCTTATCTTAGTGGTTATGTTTTTGGTACCTTTTATCGTAGAATTAGATTTAGTTCTAACATGTCTAGTTTGTATCATAAACAGTGTTTATCATTTTTGCTTGCTGGTAAATGTACAGGAGAAACAATTTCTTTGCCAGAGCATAAACATGTTAATTTGCATGATAGGGGTGGTTTATGGAAAGTAAGTAAAGAGGTTATTTGTATCTTTACTACTGCAGAGTACCATTTTATTTCTATGGCAAAAAAGTCATCTCATACTATCAATTGCAAAGAAATAGTTGATACGTTAATTAAAGACTCTTTTGTGCTTGTTAACTTTTCAAAAATTATACATAGTTCAACTGATAAAGTTCAAAAAGAAATAGCACTTAATTTATTAGAAGATCTTCTAACTCTGTATATACGTGTTCGTACATTTTCCTATGTGAAAGATAAGTTGCAAGCTTTCAAGATTTCTAAAAGTCAAACAAAATCAAATGCATTAAGAAAAGCAATTAAAAAAAAAGTCTCAACTTTGGAACAAGGACATTAAAGACTTGGCATGACTTGGACTTATGAAAACGGCTATTTTCATAGCCACATATCTTTTAAAAATATTAATAGCATATTACTAACTACTCCTGAAGTAGTAAAATGAATACTTAATGACTTACTTTTATGATGTATAAGTTTATGATATATTTCATATTGATATTGTATAAATCAACTTTGATATATACAATATCAATAACAAAATTAATATAATTGTTTTTTCAATTTTAAATTAACAATAACACATCTAATACTTTATAGTGTTACCATTTTTTTAAATTGTAAGATAAATTTTGATATAGACAGATCTTTAAAATTGATTATTTTTGACCAATACATTTATACCAAAAAAAATTTTAAAAATAGTGTACTACATTTTTAAAAAAGAAAATAAGTCGAAATCTATATATGTTAAATTTTAAGTGAAAAATATTAATAATTGAACTCATCAAAAAATATTATCTTATGTTTAATACAGTTTTTACTTGGTTTAAATTTTTTTTTTAACACGATTTAATACTATCACTCGTATTATCTGTATAGCTAATTACATTTCCAGTTACAGGAAGAAATACTTTCTGATTTCTTATCATGTTATCATTGTAACCAAAGTCATTAACAGATGGATTATCTTTTCGTGATCCAAGTGATCGTTGGCGTCCAAAATAATTTTCAATTGGATCCTGACAAAAGCGTTCAGTTAAAACATATTTTACATTTTGCTGCAGTAAAAACTGAACAGATTCTATAATTGAATGAACTGTAATCTTCAAACCTTCATATGTTTGATGGGCAATGAACATCTTTGATTTTGAAATTTTTGAAATATCTCCAGGATGCTCTTCAATAGATTTTAACCAATCTTTAAAGTATTGCAAAAAAACACTTTGTAACCAAAAAAACCTATCATCATTTAATGATGAGAATGGAGCTAGATTTGGTTTTAGATCAAATTTATGACCATTTAAACTTCTTATATTCATTATATCAAAGAAGCTATCCATTAAGGCACAAAACTTAGCAGTGCCTTCAGCTTCAGGTGGTCCGTAATGTAATAAAACTTTTGATACAGTAGAACTTAGCACTTGAGCAGCAAGTTTAACATTCATTATTGAATATGGCGTCAATTTTATATGTTCAAAAGTGAGTTTAGGCAAAATATGTAAGCCACATTCTCTGTCCTCATAAAATATATCAGCAATATGATTCCACAATATGAACATACCACCATTCCACATATATCTTGTTCCTTCTGCATTTTTTGAGTTAGATAAACAGTTACGAACTGTCTTAATTAAATGTGGTGGATCAGATATAAAATAAATAAATCGTTTTTCTGAACTAAAATAGTTAAGGGTTCTATATGTGACATCAACATGCGGATTCATATCATCATTACGTGTCATGGTAAAATGCATTTTAAACAACTTGCGATTTGCAGAAGCTCCATCACAAGTTACAGCAATAACTTTTAAGGAATTTAATTCACAAATTCCAATTGCTTTCCAAAGCAATGGAAAAATTTGACAAGCGGTGGCTCCAGTTGTTGCAAAGTTAGCTAAACTAAATTTAAAAGGATTGACAATACTACGAACAAGAAATACTAAAACATGGGTAGCAAAATCATCTACTTTTGGCAAAGTTGCTATGTTAACATCAGCATCACCAAGATCAACATAACCCACAATCTCCCCAGTGTGCTTGTCCCAAGCTAAGTTTTCCTGAATTTTCATTTCATCCATTAGAATGACAATAAATTTTTCTTGCTCCGAAAAATCTTTGGTTTTTTCTTTTAATTCATCAATTATTTCCTTATTGAATCCACGTTTAGGTTTAATGTAATTTTTATAATCACGTAAGCGACGAAGACTTGGAAGGACAAGAAAACCTGTTCTTGATTTCTCATTGTAACGTATATCATCATACATTGCAGCAGACTTTGATGCCAGTGAAAGACAGTATCGAATTATTATAGGATGATATCTTACATTAGTTGGAGATAACCTCAAATATTTTTGCTGCTCCTCCCAAAATAGCTTCATAAAAGGTGAGATTTTGTTTTGATCTGCATTTGACATAATTGATATTAAATCATCACTTAAACTTGAACTGATAGTCAGGGCAGATTTTGAAATTGAATTTTGTAAATCAATGATTTTTTCTTTCAACTCCTTATTTTCAATTCTATAGTTTTGAATTGTTAACTTTAGGCGATCTGGAGAAGTCAATGATATTGGTGCATTAAGTTTAGCAGGCTTTTTCGCTACACTGTGCTTTCTTTTTGATGATTTGGAAGACTTAGAAATTAAAGTTTTTTCATTTATAATACAGTTATCACAACATTTCAGTTTGCTCAAAACTGAACTGAGTGAGACTCCTAGACAAATACTATAACTTGAAATAACTTTGATCAAGTTTGACAAAGTGATATTTTTCATTGAACTGTCATAACTTTTATAAACTTCATGGGTTGATGGTAAACGCCAGGCATAAATGCGAAGTATAAATGTTAAAGAAGCATCAATAAATATGTCTGTTTTTGTAACTGCATGAATTTCATCTTTTTCAAAAATATGAACGTGAGAAATATTATTATTTATATTCCAACCAGAAGGAAGATTAAGATGTACTATACGCTTAGTAAATTCTTCCATTGATTTGTAACATTCCTGGATTGAGTTTGGTTGAGTATTTAAATTGGATTTCTTATCAACTATGATTTCTGCAGATTTACGAGAAGTTGTGCTTAAAATAAAATTATCAATTCAAGTAGTTTATTTGCAATTATACAACAGTATAAACAAAAAACTATTTTCATATATATATATATATATATATATATATATATATATATATATATATATATATATATATATATATATATTCTTTATTATTTTTCAAAATAATTTTATTTTACCTTGAAATAGAAAAACTTTTTTGTGGTAAATTTATTTTTGGTATTGATCCAGGAATAAGTGCAGTTTTTAAATCATCTAAAATTATAAAAATGTACCTGAATTTTCTTGTTTCCAGTATAGATACCAACACAATGTTAATACTGATATAATATTTGTCAACTAATCCAGCTAAGTAAACTTTATATAAAATATAAAGTTTATTAGGCTCTATTAGCTAACATTTCAAATAAATATATTTTGAAGATAACGTATTATATCTGAAGTCATCCATCTAATTATACAGTCAACGAAATGCTTCCATATATTATAATTATATGGCATATACAAACCAATTTCTTGAAGCAGCAGTATATTGAATATATAAAATACTCCAATTTACTCACGACGAAGAAGTTGATCCTTTGTGTAATGACGTTCACAAATATAAAGATTTCTTTTTTCGATTTGAGCTTTCAATCCTTTGTCAATCACTCTGTCATGTGTAATTACACTTATTAACTTCTGTCTCCAGTTTGCACTATATTCGTCATCTTTTGTTGGAATACGAAATATAGACAATCCAACATGATTTCTTGATACTGAACAACCAAATATAGCGCAATTGGCTCCTGGCATTTTCAATATTTATCACAGAGTAAATGAAATTAAGTAGCAGCTAAGTACTATGTTTACAATTTGATGCACTCTAAAGTAGTCTGAGCACTAGTATTGAAAGGAACTTAAGTGTTATGAGAAAACGGCCCGCGTTTCCAGACTATTTAAATACTATGACTATGTAATAACTGATTCAATTTTAACTATTTTACGCATCTCGAACTCCAATGAATACTGAATAAAAAGATGCATATAGCTTGACAATTCTCGCCCGTGATCTATGAAAATATCACTCTTATTGAGTACAAACGTCGAATAGCAAAAATTCCATCCTTTAGAAATCCTATTGAAAAAATTTTTTTTTAAGTTTTAATACCAGCAAATATTTGTGTATATAAATATTTATGTGTATAATAAAGTCAATCTTCTTTTATGATAATTTATAAAATTATGGCTCGATTACTATTTTTTTTGAAAAGTTTTAATACCAGCAAATATTCTATCATTACGGATATTGAAACAAGTGAAAATAATTCTGTAGTAAAAAATTTGGTTAGACTAAAGCCCATTTTCCAATAACATATATGTTAACATATATGTTAACATATATATTAACATTCATGTTAACATATATGTTAAAAAATATACGTTTTAAATGTAAATTTAACATTAAAAAATGTTAAAAATAAATGTGTTTTACTAAGGACAAAAAAATTAATCCATTCCGACAATAATGGGTAGGTACTGGAAACAACGAAAATCAACGACACATGGGTCACCCTTCTATCTTCTTGGACGAACTGAGTCGTAATAGTTTATATTAGAGAAATCCTTGAAAAAGTCATTTTCAAGTATGCAGCCTCATAAGAGAAGGGAACTTCCCGGGCCTCCTTGGTATATTTTACATACTCAAATGGTAGGTACACATCCTTTCCCTTGATTTGTTTTTCAATCCTCGCATGTATTGAATCTCCCTCCTATTGCGTATGCCCTTTCACTAGGTATTTCTGAGTTACATTGATATTATTTTGGACGGCACTTGCCTTTGTCATGGGGGTTAACTTAACAGATTCCATGTCTGCCGTCAAGCAATATATTTCACCATCAACTGCCTTCTGTTTGTCCCTTTCTTTTTCAGCTCAAGCCCTATTTTTCTCAGTAATATGCTGACCGTAGTCTTCCTTTGAAACGTTGCCTGCTTTGAATGCGTAACAAGTATCACACTGATCTTTTTTGGTAACGAAGAGGGATAAACTCTTTTCTTCAAAAACTTGCATAAATATCGTAAGGGATCCATACGGTTTGTTGTGAGAAATGCAAAAGTCTTTGTATGATCTGTACAAATCAATTTTTGTATCCCATAATGGTTCTAAATACATTTTCGACGTGGATGCTCTGCAATAATGAGATGGGACTTTTGGTAAACTTTAAAACCATTCAGAAATGATCTTTTTCTTTTGTGGTATTTTTTTCTCTCAACATCCACATTGTTCAATACATAGTAAACAACAAATCTATGTTAAGTAAATACTTCAAAACTATTCATTATACTTCTTAGCTAGTAATCAATTAACTTAACTGCATTACAGTTAACAAACTAAACAATAATTACCTGAAATGAACCAGCTGGCTAATATTGTCACATGTTTTCAATGTAAACAATTCATGATACGTGGTGTTAGAATTCAGTTCTGCCAACTAACAAGACACAGGAAACAAATTTACTTAATTTAAACACTTTTCCCGGTATTATTTAACATAAGTTTTGTTAGAATCAGGTGTAGAATTGGCCATAGTTTCTTATTCACTACTTAACTCAAAACAACCAAATTTTGAGATACGTGGTGTTGGAATTTAGCAAACGATGTATATATATATATATATATATATATATATATATATATATATATATATATATATATATATATATATATATATATATATATATATATATATATATATATATATATATATATATATATATATATATATATATATATATATATACACACACACGCCGGAAAATTTACATATCAAGTCAGATTTTCATATCTAATTATAATACAATACACAGTGGGAAATATTTAAAAATTAAGAAATTGTTATGCAAATTGTACGTTTTGACACTCTTACCCTTTCTAAGATTTTTCCAATCGATGAGATTTTTGAGTCTTAATTGTACTATCGTCTTTAATTAGTTACTTAAAATATTGTTGAAAAAATTTTTAAGATGCCGGGTAATATTACTTTTTCATGCTTTAGTGCATTAAAACATCATTGGAAATTATCATAATGATCATCACCATCATGATCATCATTATATAAGCTATCAAATTTTTGAACGAGTAAGTGAGCCGCAGCTTATTTCTTAACTTTCTGAGAAATCTAGCACAAAATCATAGATTTCAAAATAAAGCAATATCCTTAGGTCAACCGATTTTTATTGACAAAATAGTGTCGGCAAATTTCACAATTTACTTAAAATATATTCGGTAAAGCTTGTTTTGAATAAGGTCAGAAAGTCTCTGTGTCATCTTTCATTGTCGGTGCACCGTCCGTAGCAACGGCAATGATATCAAGGATACATTGTTAGCATAACTTTTAAATCATTAAAAGTTGTTGTTATTACCAAAATGTTTCTGTCAATATTAATTTTTGATAAATACAAATATTTTTTAAATTTTGTTTTGTTTTTTTTAAACCAGTTTCCTGACATTTCACCTTTCACAAATCTCACATAAGCTGTAAGAAAAAGAACATATATATATATATATATATATATATATATATATATATATATATATATATATATATATATATATATATATATATATATATATATATATATTAGGGCTGGTACTGATTAATTTTTTTTTGTTCGATTAATCGTCTAAAATTTTAATCGATTAATCGATTAATTTCGATTAATTCTGAAGTCGACAGAATAACCTGCTTTTCACCACTGGTGAGGTGAAGTTGTTATCGGTAAACGTTAACTAACTACAGTATTCACAAACGTTAACAAACAAGACACTTAATGCCTGCTATACTGTATTCAGTTTAATTGACAAGTACAAGTAGGCATCACTTTAGCCAGTCACGTAAACAAACGAGGACGTTAACATTTTCTGGAAGTAGACAAGATCGCAGTTTGTTGACAATGTACCCTGACGAACTAAACAGTCTTTCACAAGGAACAGAAGTGGCAGGTACACACAGAATTGTCTGCACAAAACTGCTCAGGTTAGGGTAACGATGCCTGTTCAGTTGCCACCACATGAGGGGATTCTCAGTTTCTGGAATTACACCTTCTTCTTGATATCGTGTAAGCTCAGGCAGTGAGCCATGTACTGTTTCAGTTTCTTACGCACAGGTTCTGATGCCTCGCCAGTGCTGGTAGTATTTTCACGTTCAGCTCTCTGTCTTTGGTTACAGTACACCCGAAATGCATTAGAAAGTATTGTCCAAACTGCTTCACGTTTGTGAAGATGGTCAATATGATACTGCTTAATGGCATCTTTCACTTCCAGCAATCTGGCTAACATTAGGTAGGTACTGTTCCACCGCGTAGCTACATCCTGCTGCAATTTGTGAAACTTCACATCGTCAGACCTGTTAGAGGTACTGGCTTGGCTGGCCTTTAGCTCTGATGTATTCCTTGAACTGCGCTTAAAATGTCCAACTAGCTGTCGACATTTAGCCAGAATAGGAGATGAATCAGCTGCTTTCAAACCTGCTAGTATGCTCAGTTGAAGACAGTGAGCAATACACGGTATATGGCTGTAATCCGTCCGTCCTATAGCAGCAACCATATTTCGTGCACTGTCCGTTACGATACAACTAATTTTTTCAGCAATGTTCCACGTTGCGGCAAACTCTTCATAGAAACTGGCAACATTATCAGCAGTGTGCCTTTCTTCAACATTTATGCAAGCTAAAGCGACAGACGTCAGTTTCCACTCAGAATCAATCCAATGACCTGTTATCCCACAGTACGATTCATTGTTGGTGGAGGTCCAAAAGTCAGTAGTTAGAGCAATACTATGAATGCATTCTAGAGCTTTCTTGTGCTCATTCAACTTCTCATTGTACATCTCTCCAATGACAGTGTCGATTGTACGGTGACTGGGCAAAGTATAAGTCTGGTTTTGAAGGGCAATACGAAGCACCGCCTCTAGTCCAGCATCTTCTACAATTGCTGTTGGACGTCCAGAACTGGCAATCCAATGAGCTATTGCCACCTTCAGGTCGGCTGAGACCTTTTCACTGACAGGCTTGTTTGACTGACACGTAAATAAATTGGTGATTGATTTTATCTGAGGGGTCATCTTACGTTCACTGTCGACAACCTGTTGATATTTCAGATGATGCTTGTGCTGAAGGTGATAAGTCAGCGATGTGTTTGAGCCACGGAAAGCAAACTGTTTATTGCAGTGAACGCAGTATATTTTGTCACCTTCGTCTACTTTACCATCAGCATTCAACTTGAAAACAAAATGCTTGCTTAACTTTCCATTTAAATGTTTGACAGAAACGTTGCTTTCATTAGTTGCCGCAGCCATATTTGCAAAACAAACTTTGTTTACTTTAGAAACGGATATAGAAATGTAAGATAATGTTCCCAGGTCAGTAAGTATTTTAAAATATGACAAAATTTTAGTCGAGATTTTCAAGATACGCGCTTTCAAAATTAATTTTATATTTATCGAATTCTATTGAAAAATTCTAAATTTAATACTCTTTTTCGTCATGGCTAATGACTTTGAAACAATTGATTTTGAAAAGTTGCGTTTAGACGTTTTTAAAACTTTTAAAACTGAAAATAACTTCTTTGCGAATGATTTATATGAAAACGATATATTTTTTTTATAAATTTTTATGCTTAACATTTATCAAATTAACAGATATCAAAATATATTGTTCATGCTAAAATTTAAATTAGGCCAAGTACCATACCACTTCACAAATAATTTCTTTATAAATAACGTTAATAAATATAATATAAGAGAAACAGGTAATCTTGAGTTTATTCTAATTGAAGAATATTAAAGTTAACTTTAATATTCGAGTAGTTTTAATACAACTAGTTGTACTTAATATATAATATATTACCTATATTGAACATAATATATATTATTCACTTGTAAGGGCTTCGTGATAAGATCAGTACGATCTTCTTGAAGTCCTGTCTGTACTATTTTAATTATAATTATAATCTCGTTTATATATTTTGACTAAGGAAACTTGTAAATATTACTATTATAAATTACGAAACTTGTAAATATATATATGTACGGCAAAAAAAAAAAAAAAAAAAAAAAGTAACGGAAAACCGGCAAAAATTAATCGAAATATTACTGATTAAAGAAATTTTAATCGATTAAATAAATTAGCGATTAATCGATTAATTAATCGTTAATTTCCGCAGCCCTAATATATATATATATATATATATATATATATATATATATATATATATATATATATATATATATATATATATATATATATATATAACATAATTGTTTCCAACGCAATAAAGCCATATCAATACAAAACAAAAAAATAAAAAACCTTCTGTTGAAAAATACTATATCTCTAAAAAAGGAACACAAATTTAAGATGAAAGATAACAAATTATTCTTAAAAACATTTCTTTTTTGTCATTTGTGCAGTGTTATTTTGTTTTGAAAATTGATACTGCTTTCTTTTCAAAACTAGGTGTATTTGTGGACTGGAAAAAAAGTCGTAGAGTTTGGGTGAATCATAGGTTACAGCATTTCAGCATAAAAAATTGTTAAATTGTTGATTAAGTGCATTCTCCGCTGTTAACATACTCTGGATAAGTTATTGCATGTACGGGTGAGATTCTGTTTTTTATGTTAACTGTACCTTTTGATCAAAGCCGAAACTTAAGAAGATTAGATTTTGCCTCTCAGTCAAAATCTTGAGATTATCAAAAGAGATTTTCTGCAATTGTTCGTATCGTAAAGTTCCTAATCAAAATAGAGGGGTTTCCACTGGTTTCTAATGACGTAATAACTAACAATTTTTAAAAGCTTAACTTTTCAAAATTAAAAAAAGAGTTTAATTCCGCTGTTCTGCAAAACACCCCAAGCATCAACAAACTGAAAATTTTTTGATGAAAAAAAGAGAAAATAAACTTTATTAAGCATGGTAAACTGCGTCTGTAAAATATTTGCAAGAATCTTCAACAAAGTGGTTCTCGTCACTTTTTCACGGCATCAAAAAATAGATGCATTCTGGGATACATATAGCAGATGATTCTTATTACGAAATCGACACGGATCATTTGCTTTCTAAATTTGAAATTAGTGATGAGGCCTTTTATGTCCACAAATTATTAAATAAATAAAAAAAGTTAGAGAAATCTCCTCAATCGATGCTTTCTGCAATATAATTTTATATCCAGGTAAAGATTCTTTGTGGAAAATCCACAAATGTTATACTAAGATTGGTCATGAAAAACTTCAACACCAATTTTTTTCAATCAGTTGTTGTTCCTCTTGTCTTCTTTTTAACTAATCTTTGCATTTTCCTTTTATGAAAGTTCAAGTTTTTAAAATAAGTTAGAGAACGGCTATCTAAAAGTATTATGTAAATAGAACGCAAATATAATTTAAAAAGAATAATTTATAGTTAGTGATGTTCAAGTTTCGATTTCAAAATAGCTTATCACTCATCTCACCAAAATTACTGGCTCTTAAAATTAAAATTGAGATTTCAATCGTAGAAAAAAGATTTTTCCATCAAATTAAAGAAGATATACTTTATACTTTCATTTTTAAATTTTTTTGAATTTCATATAGAGACAATGATTATCGGAGTCTTAAACCTTCGGATAATCTGTATCAAGTTTATCACACAGTTCATACAATTCGCAGATTGTTGGTCTAATCCTAGAAATCTTTGTGAAATAATTTTTCATGAAAAAATGACTCATTGGTGTTACATATTATTCAAAAGCCTTAGAAAAAATAGAAAAAGTCAGTCAACAATAAACTAAAACTGCTAAACATTTTTATATGCTAAGCTTTTTTTTGAAACATTTATAATAACGACGATTCCCTGGAGATCTATTTAAAAAAAAGTAAGAATTATTAATTTCTTATCGAAGCAAGCTAAGACATACAATTTTTGACAGAATGTTGTTCTAATCGCACATTAAACTTCTAATTCAATACAAATTTAAAAAAACTGTAAAAAGATTTACAAAAAGATTATTACTAGTAAGTGTAATCAAAAGAGAGTTACAAAAGCATCAGGACTACGATTTTATTTCCTTAAAAGTTTAAAGACATTTTTACCTTCCGTAACAAATGTTATAAATAACCAACAATAAGGGCATTAAAAATTATTAAGTATGATCTTTTCGCTGCCTTAATAGCAAATAATATGAAACAAATTTAATCTTTTGAAGAATTTATTCTCTTGTTCTCTTGATAGTTAACACTCATTCCACGTCAGATTAACTCTGCTACAATTATTGTCCAGAGATTTATGGAAATATTGCTGAAGAACTGTGAAAAGATTTTAAACTTGTTTTTTTGTGACGATTAAAAAGGAAAAAAGGTAAGAAAATGTTTACTGTAATCAAACCTTTGTATTAATATATACGCAGGAAATAGTTCTTTAAAATGTGGATCAAATAAGGTTACGAAAACATGTATGAGGATTGCGACGAAAAATATTTGAACGATTTTGACCTAAACGAAACAATGAACGTAAAAAACTTTTTTTCACATTTAACTAAAACATTTATATATGAAAAATATTTACTATTTCAATCTAATTTCATAAACTTTGAATATTATTACATACATACCTACATACCTACATACATACATACATACATACATACATACATACATACATACATACATACATACATACATACATACATACATACATACATACATACATACATACATACATACATACATACATACATACATACATACATACATACATACATACATACATACATACATACATACATACATACATACATACATACATACATACATACATACATACATACATACATACATACATACATACATACATACATACATACATACATACATACATACATACATACATACATACATACATACATACATACATACATACATACATACATACATACATAACGAAATTTCTTTTTAACGAAATTTCTCTTTGATAAAATATTTCGGGTGGATTTTTTTATTTTTCAAAATATTAAACAAAATTTCAACCTGTACCAATATATTTTTTATTTCAAACCAAATAAAAGATTTAAATATGAAATAAAAGGATCAAACATAACATTTCTTATAAATATATATATTTTTAAAAAGTGCACATTTGGAATTTAGTGTTGTTGACACTTTTAGATTTCGAAAAGTATTAAAATGACAGTATTTGTCGAAGTTCATTTCGAAGTTAAGAAATTTTACTTACTTAAAAAGTATAATTAGTGATAATAATGGATCACGCACTCGCTTAAATTTTTTGAACCATTTTAATAAAAAGTAAAAAACTTCGCGAATCTAAATGAATATAAATGAATAAATAAATAAATAAAATAAATAAAAGAACAAATAAGTAAATAAAGAATATATATATATATATATATATATATATATATATATATATATATATATATATATATATATATATATATATATATATATATATATATATATAATAAAATAAATAAATAGTTAAGCAAATTAATAATAAAATAAACAAATAATAAAATAAATAAATAAAAATAAACAAATCAATAAAAATAAATAAAATTAATAAATAACAATAAATAACAATAAATAAGTAAATAAAAATGAATAAATAGATAAATAAGATGATTAGTTTTACGATGATTTGTTTTAACCGCTTTTTTAACACAATATTCAAAAATGAATCAAACGGCGATTTCATTTAATATATTAAAAAATGAGTTTCTTGGGATCTTCTAAAAAAGTATATTTTGTTAAATCATTGTTCTACGGTGAATACTTCAATACATCAACAAATGCTGATGTAGATTAACTACATTGTCGCATAACACCATTCATCGAGAGAAGACGACGGTCTTGTAGTTAGGTCGGATTCAATCAATTTATATCGCAGTTTTAGGTTCGATTTTGATCTTATTGATTCTTTGGACGATGTTGAAGTTCAAAAATAAATCCGATGTTGACTTTTAAACTTGAGTAAGAACGAGCCAAGCGTCAGACAGGCTCGATTAAAGTTTTGAAGACAACTTTGGTCGGATCCATCTGTTTTGGATTAGATTATGTGTCTCACCATATTGACTTTAACAACTAGCCTTTTATTTTTTGTGGATGTCGACATCGGAAAATTATTTACAAAGAAACAACGAGGCAACTATATAGAGACCATCAAGACATAATTATATAGATATAAAACAAAATGTTTGCTTTTTTTAGCGTTTAATCAATGTTTTTAGTCATCAATGTAAAAATATTTTTATAACTAATTTAAAATAACATTAAACAAATAATTAGGATTTTGATTGAGCGCCACTACACATAACCGGGTGGTCTCTCTGGTTAATAGTGTGGTGTATTTGAATGGCACAATTCCTCGAAGTTGACAAGACTAATTGCAAATTCACGAGGAAAAGTACTGATTGTGTCAATGTTTTTCACAAACTGAAGTGGGACTCCACATATGGCGGTAGCAACATTTAAAATCAAAAGTTCAAGCAGAAATGTTTATTATAAAATGTAAAGTACGTGTAATTCTAATCATCAAAGATATACGATCTGATCGTTAAAGATATTGCGGTTTTGATCATGAAAGAATACATTAGAACACTTTAAACCCTATTTGGCGAAATTTAATTGACAAAAAAATCTTGTCGAAATAAGATTGGTTATTTAAAAAAAAGAGAAAAAAATTGCAGCTGAAACTACCATAAAAAAAAAAAAAAAAAAAAAAGAAAAATAGACTAAAAAAAAGCAAACTAACCTTGTTGCTGTGTAATAATGCTATTTGGGTTGAGTACTGTTAGTTGATCACTTTTAGAATTAGATATTTATACGTTTTAAACTTTAAAATTTCACTTTTGGATATCTTTGCATCTTTCATTAATATGAATGTTATCAACATAAATTACTATTCTTCAATATTTGTGATTATACAATACGTTTGTTTAGATGTCGTTTAGAGAGATTTTATCTAATTGGAATTCTAAAACTAAGTGGTTTACAAGAGATTTATGTTTCAACTTAACGAAAGCATAGGATATGAAAAAAATCTACATTTAACTCCGTTATTTTTTTCAAAAAATGTTGCGTTTATTCGCATTTTAAGGGAACCATCAAATTATTACCCAGTGGCTAAGCAGGAGGAGAAGGGTGGCCTACCCCCCTCCCTCGTTTATGAAACAAAAACTTTTTTTAAAAACTATTTTCGTAATTAAAATTTATTTCATATTTATGTTGTGTATGTTTTATTAATGATCCAATGCATTGAAGAGCCTTTCTTTCAAACTTTACTATCTTTGAAGAGTTTAAGCATATACGTTGATTCTTGGACAGGAAATTCTGATTCAAGATTATCTTTAAACATCCTGTGATTACCATAGCTGTCACTATCATTCCATCAACTTTTAAACGAGCAATAGAAAAGACGTTGATTCCACCGTTGTTCAGGTCACGCAGATTCATCGCTCCTGCAATCGTTTGCTTGTAACCTTAAACATTTTGATGCAACATGTCCTTCAATACCACAGTTAAAACGTCGAAAGAGCTTTGGAAACAAGTTCTTTGCAACGTGGTTCAAACCTTTGCAGTTGATTTACACTACAGGAGTATTTGTTGTATGGTATCAAGAAACAGTGCAAAGAGAATCACTGTCAGTCACATCAACACGGTTCAACGCTGCTCTTATTTTGTGTAACAATATCAATCGAACCCATCACGGCTAGAAATCTTGATGATAAAACTTGTGGCAAACCTACGCCTAACGCACAGAATCTTCTGTCAATTTAGCAACATAGGCCAATCGTCGTCGAAAAATCGGAAAAATGTCTTTAGATTCTGAGTTTCAGTAATCACTTTCGCTCGTTGTTTCCAAGTCGTAGCATCGAAGTGCAATCATACGTTTCAAACATATCAAATAGTTTCATACTTGGTTCATAGCCCAGTCAGCTTGTAGTCCTCTTGCAACATATCAATGACATGACAACAATAATCTCATTAAAAACATTCTCAAATAAAAACCTGCCTTTAAAAACATCCTCCTTCTTTTATGCTGGACATTATCCCTCAAAAACTCATAAAAACCAACACATTTACAGCTAGATGGAACACACGGTGTAATATCTACTAATACATCCCAACAATATTCTTAATATGAAAAACGAGAGTGAAATCTAAAATTGAACAAGCAAAGATTATCCATAAAGTAATAAAAATCTTTTGCAGTTATTAAAAGGAGATGCGACCTAAGAATATTAAATATCTATCAAAAAAAAAAAACAAACAATAAACATGTTTTTTTGAAAGAGATAAAAAAATGGTCGTGAAAAAACCTGACCTTTAATCATGCTTGAATCTCTTTAAAGGTAAGCTGACTAATAATGCTTCTTTTCTAATACATTTATCCTATAAGAATATATAGATAGATGGGTAGATAATTTGCTCTCGCTGCTTGATTTTTTGCTCTAGCTTCTTGTGTTAAATAGTGGTTGATGTTTAATATTTATATCATGGCCATGATAAACTACATTTAATTATTTCTAGTAATGGTAAACCATTTCATTTTTCTCCAATGTAAAGAAACATTCAAAATACTGAAGTGCTTATTCTAATAAACAAGATTTGAAAAACAAATGGTGGGAAAGGTTTAGAGAATTTATATTAAGAGAACAACAAAGGAGATAAAAGTAAATACACACCAAATATGTTTAACCTTTTTGTATAAATAAAGAAACAATTTATAAAGGAATATATTTGTATTGGATGAAGAATACAATGCAGTGATGATGAAAAATAATTGCATTCAATTATTATAGCTTGTTATTCTATTATTGTAGTTTATACTGCAGCTTTCTACTGATGACTGATAAATTGCGTGTTTTTAAAAAATGCAATATTTTATTATGCCTAAATCAACTGTAAAACTTCTACAGCATTTGTATTTCGTTCAATAAAGTAATTTGAAATTACATTTTTTTTTCTAAAACAGTATTATTAACAACAGCATGAAAATTTGAAACTTTATTTTATAGCAAAACATCCGCTGCGACTGAGCATCTAGTGCAGTATGGCAGTTATTGCATTCATCTGCTTTCTTGCTATAATCATAACAGGTTCTTTATTCTTTTTCTCATGCAGTTTTTACTTTTTGATAAAAAATTTAAAAGTCTTAAAACTCTTTGTGTAGTATTTATTGCTAGGATTTTTTTTTTAGATACTTTTATTATTGTGAAACTGAGTAATTTTCTTTAAATATTATAAAAAAAAAGTCACATAAAAAATCAGTTGTAAGAATTGCTTTTGGATATCGCTTAATAATAGTTTGAAAAAAATTAGGGAGAACTCAGACAGTTTTCCACTTAATCTTGTGTGATCAAATTTAACTTCAAGTTAAATACAATGAAAAAATGTAATCATTAAAAATAAAAATAATTTAAAAGTTTTTATCAATCACTAACAGTTTTACAATCACAGAGTCTGTTGTTTTAAATGTAAGAATTGTGTTTGTCTGATGAATTATGTTATGAGGTATTTTGGATTTTTATTATTTCTCAATCAAGTCATCATATCTGTAAGATTATATTTTTAAAGAATCTCCTTCTGTTTCAATATCAGCTGTTTGTCTCATTCTTTTAATTCAATATTAGCTGAAAGGAATTTCTGGGACATAGAAATGGTATTTAAGCAGTAGAGTCATGGACAAGTAAATATCTTCCACTAACTTTTGTAAACATCAGCTGAAAAATACTAATTTTTGTAGATCTTCACATAGATACCACAATATAAATGGATTGTCATATAACATCTTTTAATATGATTATCAATATTCACTAATGTCAATATGTTCAAGCAATGAAACGCAAACATTACATGCCTTTAATTAGCATGATGAAAAGCACCTGTTGTAAACCTGTTCTTTAAATTCTGACATTGATCATTGAAGTACATATAAAGGAGGATATTTGCAATCAATTGGCAATCTTATTAACAGTTTCACAAGAAAGAAATAGTCAATAGTTTCAACATTTCTAAAGGTTTAGCAGCCAAATAAATATTTTTATTTTATTTCTTCTAAAACTGGCATTTAGAACATATTTTTCAGACAAGATGACTTCCTACAGAATTATTTCACTAAATTGCACTTAAAGTAATTTTTTGTTATGTTAATGCTATAAGCTGGAGACTTGATGACCTGCGGGTCTAAGCTTCTGGGTAGAGGTCAAAAAATGGTTGGTTACATGTATTGTTAAAGTTTAATCATGTTCAAAGCTAACAAGTATGCAAGTCATGTTTTTTAAGAATCATTCAGGCACTTTATTTCATGCAAATTCCATGTAATTATGACAAAGGACCATGTAATATTGGTAAGCAAGAAACTGTAAGAATCTAGTTGTAGTAGTTGTAGTAGTTGTAATAGTAGTAGTTGTTGTAATAGTGGTAGTAGTTGTAGTAGAAGTAGTAGCAACTGTGAAGCCGTAGAGCTTAATTATATGCGGACGAGTAGGAACAAAGTTTATTTACATACGTGGCGTTTTTTTAGGAGTTGAGTTTATGCATGTAAAGATGGCTTACTTATAATATATATGTATTTCATTACAAATTCTGGTTTTTATTAACGATATAACAATGGCGCTGCGAGTAGGGTCTGAGTTGACTTTAGATGACCCAGACAATGCGGAAGCATGGATTAGGTGCTTTGCAGCCTCCGCACGTTCCAAGAAATTAAAAGATGAGATAAACGATTCTTACGAGATAACAGACTTATTTCTGGCAAAAGCAGGCATTGAAGCAGTAAAAAAGATTTCCCTTATGGTATATCCAAGAGAGTTAGAAAATATGATATTCGATGATATTAAAACTGTTATTATGGCCCATTTGAGGCCTCAGAAACGTTTAATTATCGCTGAAAGAGTTAGATTTTTAGCATCAAAACAACAAAACAATGAAAACATTGTAGCATATGCACAAAGACTACGCGAAGCTTCACGCTTTTGCAACTTCGAAAAATTGGGAAAAGATGGCCAAAGTGCGGAAGATGATTTAGTTCAAATGAGATTGATTGATGGCCTCCAGTCTCCTGATCAGAGAATTAAAGCCCTAGAAATGTTACAAAGTGGAGATTCGCCTAAATTAGGAGCATGTATTGATTTTATCAGACAACTGGAGCAAATATCATGTTTTAATATACAAAACAACATTGGAAGCAACATAGACATACCTTTAGTTAATCATATTGATAAAAACAAAGAAAAAACATTTAAATGCAAATATTGTGGCCTTCACCACTCACCTAGGAAATGCCCAGCATTTGGAAAAAATTGCACAAAATGTGGAAAGTTTAACCATTTTAAAAACGTATGCAGAACAAACACTAAGTATGAAAAAACAGTAGAGGATATAGAGAACGATGATACTACTGTATACTCCATTAACATGAATGGTACAAATTCAGAGATTAATGTAAAAATAAACGATTATAATATGAAGATGCAAGTTGACACAGGGAGTCAAGTCACAATCATTCCAAAGAATTTTTGGGAACTTATATCTAGACCGAAGCTACAAAAATGCTATCTTCGTCTGAAACAGTTTGATGGTACAATCATAAAAGTCCTAGGTGAATTTGAGGCAACTTTGGAAACTGAATCAAAAATGGATATAGTACAAATTATCGTTGCAGATTGTAATAAAAATCATGGCCTAATTGGTATGGATGTATTAAATATCAATGTTACAAAATTAATTAATAGTATAGACCCTATTGTTCATGGGCGTTTAATTAATTACAGAGCTAATATTCTGTTAAAAAACGGCATACAACCAACTTATTTCGAATCGCGACCCCTCCCTATTCACATTAAACCACTAGTGATAGATAAACTGAATGAGATGATACAACAAGGTTTGCTCCAAAGGGTCCCTCCTGGTGGAAGCAAATGGGCATCACCACTTGTGGTTGTAAGAAAAACAGATGGAGACTTACGTATATGCGCAGACTATAAAATAGGGGTTAATCAAAAAATATGCTCAGACTCATATCCTGTCCCCAATATTGAGACGGTATTCCATAAAATGGCGGGAATGAAATATTTCGCTAAAATCGACCTAAAGGGAGCTTATAATCAAATTGAGTTGGATAAAGAGGCACAAGAAATAACTACAATTAATACCCCTATCGGACTATTAAGATGGACATGTTTACCCTTTGGAATAAAAACAGCGAGTGCAATTTTTCAGAGAGCGATAGAATCTGTCGTAGGTGATCTTATCCCTAACATGATTATATTCCAGGATGATATATGTGTTGGTGCGAAAAATGCTGAAGAACTTAAATCGAATTTGAATAAGATTTTGAGCAAATTGAAGAAATCTGGAATGAGCATAAATACAAGAAAATCAGTGAATGAAGCGAAATGTCTTTCATTCTTAGGATACGAACTGTCAGAAAAGGGAGTTACCCCAGATCGTAATCTAGTCAGCAAAATACTCGGAATAAACCCTCCTAAGGATAAAAAGGAACTTGAGTCGTTCATAGGACTAGTAAACTTTTATGGCCGACATATACAAAAATATGCTGAAAAAATTATGCCTTTAAACAATTTAAGAAAGAAAGGGGTTATATTCGAATGGAAAAAGGAACATCAAGATGCATTTGAATTGCTAAAAAGGAACCTTAGCGAAGAGCCTGTAGTAAAGGTTTATGAAATCAACCAAGATCTGGAATTGACCACCGATGCCAGCGAAAAAGCTATATCTGGAATACTTTCACAAAATGGCCATCCTGTATTGTATCTCTCGCGAACTTTATCAGACGCTGAGACAAGATATTCTAATATTGAAAGAGAAGCTTTGGCTATTGTATGGTCTACTCACAGGGCTAGGCATTTTTTGTTGGGTAGAAAATTCAAACTAATATCCGATCACAGGCCACTAGAATTTATATTTGATGGTAATAAAGAACTGCCCAAAGTCACATCCGCTAGAATTTTAAGATGGGTCATACAAATGATGGCATTCGATTACAAAATAAACTATAAGAAGGGAGAAAATATTCCTCATGCCGATGCCTTATCAAGATTGTCTTTTCTATCACAAGATGAAGAGAAGGACCAAGGGACATTTATACACTTAGTCGAGTCAGATATTGTTAACCTTGATCAAATAATGAAAGAAACGGAAAATGATAGAGTATTGATGGACATCAAAACCAGAATAAGCAAAAATAATTGGGGCAGATGCTCTGTAACAGAAAGACCTTATAAATCTATTAGGAATAAACTGACTATCGAAAAAGGAATCATATGTAATGGAGATCTCATTATACCTCCTCGAACGATGAGAAAGATGTTCATCAAATCGGTCCATGATGACATACATTGTGGCACAATGCAAACGCGATGTCGATTAAAGTTGGAAGCCTGGTGGCCTGGCTACTGTCAAGATGTTGAAGAATACGTAAAAAACTGTGAAAAATGTGCTGAAATAAAAGTGAAGAAGGAGAGGACATTACACACATGGCCAAATGAAAGTAAACCTTGGTCTAGAGTACATATGGATCATGCCCATATGCAGGGCATAGGACTGTTTTTAATTTTAGTAGACTCCTTTTCTGGATGGCCGGAAGTAATTAAGGTAAATAACCGTGAAGCTGCCACAGTGAAGGCAGTACTACAAAATGTCTTTTCGAGAAATGGAGTTCCGGAAGTTTTGGTCTCTGACAATGCTGCCGAATTTCATGATACCACCTTGCAGCAGTGGCTAAAGAAAATAGGTTGCTTGCCGTATAAAACCCCGCCATACCACCCTCAATCTAATGGAGCGGCTGAAAGAATGGTAGAGACTGTAAAGATGGGGTTAAAAGCGTATTCACCAGATAAAGGTTCATTATGTGGATATTTAAGCAGAATGCTTTTAAGCTATAGGACAATACCCCATGCAGGGAGATCAAGAAGTCCTTCCGAGATGATGGGGAGACAGCTAAGATCTCCTCTCACCATGAGTTTTGAAAGTGGAACACCATTATGGTATCGACAAAAACCAGATTCCAAACCTGAACTTGCTGCATTCATATCTCAGGCTGGTCTTAACACTGCAATCATTTTGAGGAATAACTCCTCCGGAACATTAGCACACTGTGATCAAATAAACAAACGCCTAAATGAACCTAACACACCTATGAATAATGGAGACGCTATACATGATGATCCCATCAACAATGAGAAACTCGATCTTTCCAATAGTGATAGATCTGATATACATGATATACCTGAAATACCTGTAACTAAGGAAGAACATATCCAGAATCGAAGAACTACACGGTCGACGAGGGGACGAAAGCCGATACGTTTCCGGGATGTGAAGCCGTAGAGCTTAATTATATGCGGACGAGTAGGAACAAGGTTTATTTACATACGTGGCGTTTTTTTAGGAGTTGAGTTTATGCATGTAAAGATGGCTTACTTATAATATATATGTATTTCATAACAAATTCTGGGTTTTATTAACGATATAACAGCAACAAACATAAATACCCAATTTTGTTTTTTTTTTCTTCAAAAAGAATACCTGTGTTGTAAATAGAAATTGTAAACCTTCATGAGAAAGATATTATCTATTTGTTTCTGGAAGCAGAATAACTTTGTAGCTCCTTCAACATTACAGAGAATATCAGTGATGAAATTTTTTCCTTAAATCTGTGACAAAATTTCAATTTCAAAAACATTTGAAGGTTCAGATATTGCAGCTTTATTTTTCATTATTTCATAAAACACAATTTTGATTGAGGTCTCTACAAGGAGTTAGTATTGCTGTTTAATGAAAGAGATATGTGTTAAACCAACCAAACAGCAAATGATATTCTCTTAGAAGGAGGTTTTTAAACCTTTGTTATAATATATGAGCAGTAAATATATGAGCAGTAAATATATGAGCAGTAGTTACTTTTATGCTCCTTTGTTAAAAAAGGAGCATAAAAGTAACTACTGCTCATATATTTATTTCAACAAAGCACTACTGTAACATCAAAGCATTATCATAATGACTAATGAGTACTAATAAAAATAGTAAATGGAAAATAGCATAAATTAAATTGTTGTTTGCAAATTACATTAATCACTTCTAGTAGTTTAGTGTACCAAGTTGTTGAAATTAACCCAGCATATATTATTTCAAACATAACACAGTAGGCTGTAAGGCGCTTTAGGGCAAACGGTTAACCTTCCATTCATTTTAAGTAACACATAACTTATATGAAAAACTGAAAAAATGAAAAGCAAAATTGATAAGACCATTTTTTAAGTTTAAGACTTTAAAAGTCTTCACCAAAAAATCTTAAGTTAAACCTATATAAATATATCTCCTTCAATTTTAAACATAAAATGCTTTTAGAGGTATGTTTTGATATGCATGTATGCTTCTAATGGTTTATATTAGTAATACAGAGTGGATTTCAACTAGTCTAAACTTAATTACCACTACTTACATAGCATCTACTGCATCTGAGTCAGTATGGTCTACTAGTGTGGTGGCAGCTACAACAACTGAAGCTACCACCACCGCAGCTGTATATACATCTACCACACCTCAAGCTGCATCAACCCCTAATAAATTAGATTCTACCGCAACTGAGTCAGCATGGTCTGAAAGTGTTGCTGCAACTGCATCAACTGAAGCTCTAACATCATTAACCGAATTTTCATCTACCACCAGTCAAGCTGCATCAACCCATTATCAATTAGCATCAACTGCAACTGTGTCAGTATGGTCTGCAAGTGTTGCTGCAACTACAACAACTGAAGCTCTAACATCATTAGCCGATTTTTCAACTACCACCACTCAAGCTGCTTCAACCACTTCAAAATTAGCATCTACTGCAACTGTGTCAGTATGGTCTGCAAGTATTGCTGCAACTCCATCAACTGAAGCTCTAACATCATTAACCGATTTTTCATCTAACACAACTCAAGCTGCATCAACCCATTATCAATTAGCATCAACTGCAACTGTGTCAGTATGGTCTGCAAGTGTTGCTGCAACTACAACAACTGAAGCTCTAACATCATTAGCCGATTTTTCAACTACCACCACTCAAGCTGCTTCAACCACTTCAAAATTAGCATCTACTGCAACTGTGTCAGTATGGTCTGCAAGTATTGCTGCAACTCCATCAACTGAAGCTCTAACATCATTAACCGATTTTTCATCTAACACAACTCAAGCTGCATCAACCCATTATCAATTAGCATCAACTGCAACTGTGTCAGTATGGTCTGCAAGTGTTGCTGCAACTACAACAACTGAAGCTCTAACATCATTAGCCGAATTTTCAACTACCACCACTCAAGCTGCTTCAACCACTTCAAAATTAGCATCTACTGCAACTGTGTCAGTATGGTCTGCAAGTGTTGCTGCAACTACATCAACTGAAACTCTAATATCATTTACCGAATTTTCATCTACCACCACTCAAGCTGCATCAACCCTTAATCAATTAGCATCTACTGCAACTGTGTCAGTATGGTCTGCAAGTGTTGCTGCAACTGCATCAACTGAAGCTCTAACATCATTAACCGAGTTTTCATCTACAACCAGTCAAGCTGCTTCAACCACTTCAAAATTAGCATCTACTGCAACTGTGTCAGTATGGTGTGCAAGTGTTGCTGCAACTACATCAACTGAAGCTCTAGTATCATTAACCGAGTTTTCATCTACCACCAGTCAAGCTGCTTCAACCACTTCAAAATTAGCATCTAATGCAACTGTGTCAGTACGGTATGTAAGTGTTGCTGCAACTACAACAACTGAAGCTCTAACATTATTAGCCGATTTTTCAACAACCATCACTCAAGCTGCATCAACCCATTATCAATTAGCATCAACTGCAACTGTGTCAGTATGGTCTGCAAGTGTTGCTGCAACTACAACAACTGAAGCTCTAACATCATTAGCCGAATTTTCAACTACCACCAGTCAAGCTGCTTCAACCACTTCAAAATTAGCATCTACTGCAACTGTGTCAGTATGGTGTGCAAGTGTTGCTGCAACTACATCAACTGAAGCTCTAGTATCATTAACCGAGTTTTCATCTACCACCACTCAAGCTGCATCAACCCTTAATCAATTAGCATCTACTGCAACTGTGTCA
The DNA here is from genome assembly GCF_058129835.1 of Hydra viridissima. Classification (NCBI taxonomy): domain Eukaryota; kingdom Metazoa; phylum Cnidaria; class Hydrozoa; order Anthoathecata; family Hydridae; genus Hydra; species Hydra viridissima. The sequence continues at coordinate 13,294,787 of NW_028324307.1, read as the reverse complement.
GTATGGTCTGCAAGTGTTGCTGCAACTGCATCAACTGAAGCTCTAACATCATTAACCGAGTTTTCATCTACAACCAGTCAAGCTGCTTCAACCACTTCAAAATTAGCATCTACTGCAACTGTGTCAGTATGGTGTGCAAGTGTTGCTGCAACTACATCAACTGAAGCTCTAGTATCATTAACCGAGTTTTCATCTACCACCAGTCAAGCTGCTTCAACCACTTCAAAATTAGCATCTAATGCAACTGTGTCAGTATGGTATGTAAGTGTTGCTGCAACTACAACAACTGAAGCTCTAACATCATTAGCCGATTTTTCAACAACCATCACTCAAGCTGCATCAACCCATTATCAATTAGCATCAACTGCAACTGTGTCAGTATGGTCTGCAAGTGTTGCTGCAACTACATCAACTGAAGCTCTAACATCATTAACCGATTTTTCAACTACCACTACTCAAGCTGCATCAACCCCAAATAAATTACCATCTACTGTAACTGTGTCAGCATGGTCTGCAAGTGTTGCTGCAACTACAACAACTGAAGCTCTAACATCATTAACCGAGTTTTCATCTACCACCAGTCAAGCTGCTTCAACCACTTCAAAATTAGCATCTACTGCAACTGTGTCTGTATGGTCTGCAAGTGTTGCTGCAACTACATCAACTGAAGCTCTAACATTATTAACCGAGTTTTTATCTACCACCTCTCAAGCTGCTTCAAACTTTTCAAAATTAACATCTACTGCAACTGTGTCAGTATGGTCTGCAAGTGTGGCAGCAACTGCATCAACTGAAGCTCTAACATCATTAACCGAATTTTCATCTACCACCACTCAAGCTGCATCAACCCCTAATCAATTAGCATCTACTGCAACTGTGTCAGTATGGTCTGCAAGTGTTGCTGCAACTGCATCAACTGAAGCTCTAACATCATTAACCGAGTTTTCATCTACCACCAGTCAAGCTGCTTTAACCACTTCAAAATTAGCATCTACTGCAACTGTTTCTGTATGGTCTGCAAGTGTTGCTGCAACTACATCAACTGAAGCTCTAACATTATTAACCGAGTTTTTATCTACCACCTCTCAAGCTGTTTCAAACTTTTCAAAATTAGCATCTACTGCAACTGTGTCAGTATGGTCTGCAAGTGTGGCAGCAACTGCATCAACTGAAGCTCTAACTTCATTAACCGAATTTTCATCTACCACCACTCAAGCTGCATCAACCCCTAATCAATTAGCATCTACTGCAACTGTGTCAGTATGGTCTGCAAGTGTTGCTGCAACTGCATCAACTGAAGCTCTAACATCATTAACCGAGTTTTCATCTACCACCAGTCAAGCTGCTTCAACCACCTCAAAATTAGCATCTACTGCAACTGTGTCAGTATGGTCTACAAGTATTGCTGCAACTACATCAACTGAAGCTCTAATATCATTAACCGAGTTTTCATCTACCACCAGTCAAGCTGCTTCAACCACTTCAAAATTAGCATCTAATGCAACTGTGTCAGTATGGTATGTAAGTGTTGCTGCAACTACAACAACTGAAGCTCTAACATCATTAGCCGATTTTTCAACAACCATCACTCAAGCTGCATCAACCCATTATCAATTAGCATCAACTGCAACTGTGTCAGTATGGTCTGCAAGTGTTGCTACAACTACATCAACTGAAGCTCTAACATCATTAACCGATTTTTCAACTACGACCACTCAAGCTGCATCAACCCCAAATAAATTAGCATCTACTGTAACTGTGTCAGCATGGTCTGCAAGTGTTGCTGCAACTGCAACAACTGAAGCTCTAACATCATTAACCGAGTTTTCATCTACCACCAGTCAAGCTGCTTCAACCACTTCAAAATTAGCATCTACTGCAACTGTGTCTGTATGGTCTGCAAGTGTTGCTGCAACTACATCAACTGAAGCTCTAACATTATTAACCGATTTTTTATCTACCACCTCTCAAGCTGCTTCAAACTTTTCAAAATTAGCATCTACTGCAACTGTGTCAGTATGGTCTGCAAGTGTGGCAGCAACTGCATCAACTGAAGCTCTAACTTCATTAACCGAATTTTCATCTACCACCACTCAAGCTGCATCAACCCCTAATCAATTAGCATCTACTGCAACTGTGTCAGTATTGTCTGCAAGTGTTGCTGCAACTACAGCAACTGAAGCTCTAACATCATTAACCGAGTTTTCATCTACCACCAGTCAAGCTGCTTCAACCACTTCAAAATTAGCATCAACTGCAACTGTGTCAGTATGGTCTGCAAGTGTTGCTGCAACTGTATCAACTGAAGCTCTAACATCATTAACTGAGTTTTTATCTACCACCACTCAAGCTGCTTCAAACTTTTCAAAATTAGCATCTACTGCAACTTTGTCAGTATGGTCTGCAAGTGTTGCTGCAACTACAACAACTGAAGCTCTTACATCATTAACCGAATTTTCATCTACCACCACTCAAGCTGCATCAACCCCTAATCAATTAGCAACAACTGCAACTGTGTCAGTATGGTCTGCAAGTGTTGCTGCAACTACATCAACTGAAGCTCTAACATCATTAACCGAGTTTTTATCTACCGCCTCTCAAGCTGCTTCAAACTTTTCAAAATTAGCATCTACTGCAACTGTGTCAGTATGGTCTGCAACTGTTGCTGCAACTACATCAACTGAAGCTCTAACATCATTAACCGAGTTTTTATCTACCACCTCTCAAGCTGTTTCAAACTTTTCAAAATTAGCATCTACTGCAACTGTGTCAGTATGGTCTGCAACTGTTGCTGCAACTACATCAACTGAAGCTCTAACATCATTAAGCGAGTTTTTATCTACCACCTCTCAAGCTGTTTCAAACTTTTCAAAATTAGCATCTACTGCAACTGTGTCAGTATGGTCTGCAAGTGTTGCTGCAACTACATCAACTGAAGCTCTAACATCATTAACCGAGTTTTTATCTACCACCTCTCAAGCTGTTTCAATCTTTTCAAAATTAACATCTACTGCAACTGTGTCAGTATGGTCTGCAAGTGTTGCTGCAACTACATCAACTGAAGCTCTAACATCATTAACCGAATTTTCATCTACCACCACTCAAGCTGCATCAACCCATTATCAATTAGCATCAACTGCAACTGTGTCAGTATGGTCTGCAAGTGTTGCTGCAACTACAACAACTGAAGCTCTTACATCATTAACCAATTTTTCAACTACCACTACTCAAGCTGCATCAACCCTTTATCAATTAGCATCAACTGTAACTGTGTCAGTATGGTCTGCAAGTGTTGCTGCAACTACATCAACTGAAGCTCTACCATCATTAACCGAGTTTTCATCTACCACCACTCAAGCTGCATCAACCCCTAATCAATTAATATCTACTGCAACTGTGTCAGTATGGTCTGCAAGTGTGGCAGCAACTGCATCAACTGAAGCTCTAACATCATTAACCAAATTTTCATCTACTACCAGTCAAGCTGCTTCAACCACTTCAAAATTAGCATCTACTGCAACTGTGTCAGTATGGTCTGCAAGTGTTGCTGCAACTTCAATAACTGAAGCTCTTACATCATTAACCGATTTTTCATCTACCACGACTCAAGCTGCTTCAACCACTTCAAATATAGCATCTACTGCAACTGTGTCAGTATTGTCTGCAAGTGTTGCTGCAACTACATCAACTGAAGCTCTAATATCATTAACCGAATTTTCATCTACCATCACTCAAGCTGCATCAAACCCTAATCAATTAGCATCTACTGCAAGTGTGTCAGTATGGTCTGCAAGTGTTGCTGCAACTACAACAACTCAAGCTGCAACTACTACAACTGAATCAACAACTACCACTACTCAAGCTGCAACTGCAACATCTCAAGCTGCAACTTCAACAACTGAAGCTTCAATTACAACAACTCAAGCTGTTACTACTACAACTCAAGCTGCAACTACTTCAACTCAAGTTGCAACTACTACAACTGAATCACCAACTACCACAACTCAAGCTACAGCTGCAACATCTCAAGCTTTAACTACAACAACTCCAGCTGCAACTACTACAACTGAATCACCAACTACCACTACTCAAGCTGCAACTGCAACATCTCAAGCGGCAACTACAACAACTCAAGCTGCAATTACAACAACTCAAGCTGTTACTACTACAACTCAAGCTGCAACTACTTCAACTCAAGCTGCAACTACTACAACTGAATCACCAACTACCACAACTCAAGCTGCAACTACAACAACTCAAGCTGCAATTACAACAACTCAAGCTGTTACTACTACAACTCAAGCTGCAACTACTTCAACTCAAGCTGCAACTACTACAACTGAATCACCAACTACCACAACTCAAGCTGCAACTGCAACATCTCAAGCTGCAACTACAACAGCTCAAGCTGTAACTTTAATAACTCCAGCTCCAATAACAACAGCTCAAGCTGTAACTACTTACACTCAAGCTGCAACTACGACAAATGAATCACTAACTACCATAACTCAAGCCGCAACATCTCATGCTGTAACTACAACAACTCAAGCTGCAACATCAACATCTTATGCTGCAACTACAACAATTCAAGCTGCAACTACATCAACCCAGGATGCTTCTATCTTAACTCAAGCTTCAACCACTTTAACTGAGGCAACTGTAACTACATCAGCAACTATCACTGGTGTTGCTGGTACTACTTCAACTGGAGCTTTAACTCTCATAACTCTAGCTTCAACTACCACAAGTGATTATTAAATTTCATCCTTTTAAATTGTTTACAATCTTGCTAATATTTTTTCTTTTATTTGCTAATTGGTCTGTTTTTAGTTTTATAATTAGATTTTGGTTCTGATGATTTTTTGTATGTTTTTTTCTTTTCAGTTTTGTGTTTTTTTTATTCATATCTGTTTCTACTGATTATTAAAGTTTATTTCTGTTTAAGCAGATATTGATGAGTGCTCTTTAAATATATCTGGTACTGAATGCTCCAATTCATCAACCTGCTTGAATACTTTTGGTTCATTTGTTTGTGAATGCTTATCTGGATTTTCTCATATTGGTAATCTTAGTAAGAACACAATCTGTACTGGTGAGTTTTTTATTTATTCGTTTTAGAAATATGAAAACACTCTTTCTTTAAACCCTTTGATACTAAATATTTTATTAACACCTAGTGTCTATGTTTTTGTTGAGTTTATTTTTATTTATTTTTTTTATTTTCAATATTGTTTTCTTTTTTAAGTTTGTTTACTTACCATCAACAATCTACTTTTCAATGGATTATATCCAGTAGTTTTACTGTGATAAAATATTTAGATTTTAATTATTTTTATGCAGTATTGAAGAGTGTTCCCTTTGTTTTACTGCTGTTTAGTTAAGTTTATTTTATTGTATTTTAAACAATCTTTTGAATGTTTTTGATGTTTATGTAAAAAACCTTCTCAGAAAATCATAAGAACTGTTTTTCGTGTGCTTTTATTTATTAAATTGGCTTAAATTAAAGTAATAATTGAATTAAACTTAGTTAAAGGAACTTTCAGTTCTATTTTTAAGCCTATTTTTAATCTATTTTTAAGCTTATTTTTAATCTCTCCATACTTTCATGGAAAATTTCCAATATGAAACCAGCCAATGTTTTGGCTCATGTTTTGATCAACTCAGTTTCGTTTGTTGATTTTTTTATCCTCCAAACTTTTTATTTATTTGCCTTTTGTTTTTACAAATGAATAATAATGTTTTCTAAAAACTAAATTTTTTTCTCTTTTGATTTGGATTCACCTCTAATAATGGCTGGCAACTTAAATGTTATTATATTTATTTCTGTTGAAAATTTGATTTTACAAAGTAATAATAAAAAACTTTATAATCAATTTTTTGGTTATTTTATTTCACAATAGCAAAGTTTGGTAACATTAAAGTTGAGATTTAAAGGTTTTATCAAAATTATTCTTGTTTATCTTGTTTATCTTTATCGTCTATCTCGTTTATCTCTCAATTATACAAGAAGGTTTTTGTTGTGATGGTACACAATTAAAGCTCTGTTGTTCATTGGAATAAGTAAATAAGAGAAATTGATGATGATAAAGAAGCAGTTGACTTGTTAAAATAGTAACCAAAGGTAATAATGACATTAAAACAACAGTATAAAGTATGTTACAAAATCTCTAAGAGAACTTTGTTACCCAAAGGGAGTCTCACATCAAGTGATTTAAAGCGGCTACTTAACATGTTGCAAACAAAAGTTTTTTGGGGCTTTTGTTAAGAAGCACTATTCTTTTGATGGCTAAGTATTTTGGCAAGTTCTCACTACATTCTGCAAGTTTTGAAGTACCCCAAAAAATATAAGCTTAGTTAATTTGTCAAATGCTGAACTAATCTACTAGTTTTAGGGAAATTTGAAAGTAAATGTGTATGAGGGTGATTGGAAAAGCAAAATTCATGTGAGTTTGAAAAATAAGATAATTTCATACATCAATAAAATAGATTTGAGTTATTATATAAAAGCATGCTGAGAGTGTGAAGAAAAGGCTTGAACACATTAATTGTTATGGTGTCAAGTTTTTTTTTTTTTCTTCTTCTTTCTTTCTTTTTTTTTTTTGTAACTTGAAAGTATAAGATATTTTTTCTTTCTCATGTATTTTGAATGATAATTTTTAAATAAATATGACTTTTTTATGTCACTTTTACTTTATGGGCAAATTTTGTTTACCACCCACATCATTTTACCCACACCTATTTTATGTATTTTATTTAAACTTTAGTTTAAATTAGTAGGTTGTTTAATTTCAATTTTTTAAGTTTCAATTGATAAGTTTGAGATTCAAAGGAATAAAATCTCATAAATTTTTTTAACGAATAGACTTGAAATTTTATGCAAAAACATTAAGGTAGTATTTACAAAAAATAAGTTATGAACAAAAAATTGCAATATTTTGTTAATGTTTGAATTTCAAATAGGATTTATTTTTTATCTTTTAACATTTTATTTAGAAAAAGCAATTGCAATTGTCTTATTAATAGTGGTTAATTACCTTTTCTCTATAAATTTTAAGGTTTTGTGTAGGGTTTATATTTATAGCATTTATATATTTAGTATTTGATGGCGAATCAGCTCAGATGCTATTGTATTTTTTGGGTTAGTTTTTTACAAAAATGGTATGAGTTATAAAATTGCATTTAGATATTAATGAATGCCAAATAAAAAGTGAGGGTACAAACTGCACAAGTTCATCTGTTTGCAGAAATACCGTTGGTTCTTTTGTTTGTGAATGCTTACCTGGTTATTCCCATAATGGCAGTCTTAGCAAGAACACTGTTTGCATTGGTAAATGTTATTTGTAATAAAGTTAAATTGTTTTATACAGAAGTGTGTGTGTTTTTTTTTTCTTTTTTTTTGAGATTTTTATTTCAGCAATAAGTCAGTTAAAAAATGTTTTAAAGAATTGTATTTGCTTTACACTTGCATGTATGTTCATCTGCTTATAAAAACACAATCGGATGTTTTGTTTGTTAATGCTGACTTGGTTACACTCTGGCTAACTCTCTAGGCTATTAATTAGTTTGCTATGGTGTATCTTTTTTATCATAATTACCCTTTTTTAAACTTTTGAAGTCCCTTCTTCTGTTATAAGAATTTAGTTTATGTATCTGATTTGGTTTGTATTAACAGCTTTTCTCTAATTATTTATCTAAGAACTTATGTCTTATTAAAATTAGGATAAAAACTTTTAGAGAAAAGGGAAAATACAAACTGTGTTTCCAACAATTTTAATCTCACTTTAATCTTCCTTTGCCCATATTTTTTCCTACTGGCCCCCATGAACGTTTGTTGTATTCTTTTAATTTTTAGATATTAATGAGTGTCTCTCCACATGCAATTGGAATCTTAGCAAGTGCTTCAATACTAATGGTAGTTACTTGTGTTCTTGTGAAACTGGTTATCAGTTAAATGAAAATAGGACCAGCTGTGTGGGTATGTGATGCTCTATATTTGAACTCTTTTAAGGTATATAACTCTTTTAAGATTGCAAGTGTAAAACTGAAGGTAATTATGGAAACAATCCATGCATTCAGATTTTTGGCACATAGTAGTTTACCATATCTTTTCTGTTTTCAATAAAAAGAAAAGTAAGGCTATAGACATTCATTTAAATATGTAAGCCTCTGAGTGTAAAATTGAATTAAAAGATTTTAGGCATCTTTATGCACATAAGGCTTTTAAAATGTATTATATTGAAAATAATTTATTTGACAGTATGTTCCTTTGTGCTAATGTTTTTTTTTTTTATCATTAAGTATTATTTTCATTTTAATCTGTTCATTCATTATTAGCTCATATAAAATGTCTTTTTTTTCATATGCAAATGTGAGATGATTGCATCAGTATTTTGTTGGCTCATTCTTTTTTTTTTTTTTTCTAGAAAAAGAAATTTGGAATCAAACTTGAATTATTTACATTTTGAAAATTTAGTGATTAAGAGTTTCCAAATAAGTCAATAACTTTATAAAAATTGAGACTGGCTTTAAAGTTCTAAAAGAAAATTTTAGTGATGAACAAAAAGTTCTATATCAAATTTTGATGTGTTTTGCCATTTTTTTATATAATTCACTTGACCTAAGTAGTTTATATATTAACTTATTCATGAACTTGATAAACTATTTATTATTTTAATAATTTTTTAATTTTTTTGTCATTTTTACTGATAATGTAAGATAACTTTGTCATCTTTGATCAGACTTTGATGAATGTATGAATGAAAGTGTTGACACAAGTTGTTCAAATGCTTCTGTCTGCACTAATACTGTTGGTGGTTTTGTGTGCAGTTGTTTGCCTGGTTATGCACCAAAAGGCCCACTCAGTAAAAACACTGTCTGCAATGGTATGTTTTTTACATTTATTTAAAAAACATTTTAATAAAACATTTTAATGTTTTTTGAAAAACTTTTTATGTTTTTCTTGGTTTAAAGATGTCAGTATCATGACATGGTACAACTTTGTTAGTAATGATTTGTATAACCTTTCTTCACATTATAACTTAAATATCAACATTAATCTTCCAACTTTGTTTTGATTCTTTTTTGTTTCACTTTAAATTTAGATATTAATGAATGTAAGTACACTTGTAACTGGCCACATAGTAAATGCAAAAATCTTAATGGTAGCTACGAATGTGCTTGTGAAAGCGGCTTCAAATTAAATGGCAATGGAACTGAATGCATTGGTAAAGTGTCAACTCATTTTTAAATATTTTTTTTTTTTTTTTACTATTTAAACATTAAAGATACTGCTTTGTGATCAAAGTTGAATTTCTTAGATTTTTTTTTTTTAAATTTAAAAGAATTAGATGACTTCCAAGACTTTTATGAAAATTAAGGCTACATATAAAGTTATTATAAAAAACTGTGCAGTTTGTAAATTTATATAAAAATTGATATCAAATTTTGAAGACTTGAGTTTTTATAAATCATTTGATCAAAGTAGTTTCTATGTTGACTTTTTTATGAACCTAATGAACAATTTAGATATTGATGAGTGTGCTACTACTTGTAACTGGCAATATAGCATATGCAAAAATACAATAGGAAGTTACAGCTGCTTGTGTGAAGATGGGCTGCAGTTAAATGGAACAAGCTGTGTTGGTTAGAGTTGCAACAACTAAAATTTTTTTTTTTAGTTCATATGTAGAGCTTCTTTTTTCTCTTTATTATTGACATTGTCTTCTCAGTTATTGATTGTTTTAAGGTTTGTGATCAGGTAGTGACAATTTTAAACATAAAAATGCTATGCATATACAAAAATATCATTTTGACTTTATTTTTTTTTTGGCTTTCGGCAGTTTATGTTGTTAAGCATGTTATTTACATGTGCTTCTAATCTATGATTTAAAAGTAACAAAAAGCTGAGTAAAGTTGTTAAATTTCTGTTTGCATAATGACTAGGAGTATTGACTAGTTAACCATAAACTAATTAAAAATGGCAGACAACATTTTTTTTACTCCTTTTCGAGAGATGGGTTGTTAAAGCAGTTTTCTTCATATAAACAATTGGTAATAATTGAGCTTTAAACATTTATCTCATCAAACCATCTGACCTACTCATTCTAACGAATGATGACCAAGCAGTACCTTCTAAAGCTGTTAAGTTCTGCAGTGTGATCACTAGAATCGGTCAATAGAATATTGCAGTTTTTTTTTCTTGTAGCCCTCCACCACCCCATTTCCCCCAATAAAATAATAGAATTTAAGTGAAATCTTCTTGAATGATTTTTAGATTTGAAAATCAGTTTGTTGCATTTAGATATTGATGAGTGTGTTGTAAACAAAGCTTGCAACTGGTTTTATGGTGTTTGCAACAATACCTTCCGTAGTTTTAATTGCTCTTGCAGCGGAGATTGGGTTTTAAGTGAAACTAATGACAGCTGTTCTGGTATTTTTTTTCTGACTTTTTTACTATTTGTGAATTTAAGGGTCCAGTGTTTTGAATATCATTCTGTTGTAGTTGAGAAACAATTTTAAAAGTTAATTTTATTTTTTAGGCCCTCCACCATTGGCTATAACGTCAACATCTTTTGTAATTGCTTTAGTGCCCTTAAAAGATGTAGATGAAGATGAAATAAAGTATTTTTGTTTTATTGATTCACTTCACTATTATTTAAAGTGTTTATTCACATACAGCTATTCACGAAAGTTTAAACGATTGCAGAATTTTCAAATCTAATCTTCGGTTTTTCTTGAATAAAAATCTAGCGGAAATAGATATCAAAATAATTATTTTTCCAATTTGGTAAATAGGTTATTTTTTAATAGAATAAAAAAAAGTAGGTTTTGACTCATTACCGTTTACTCAGAAATTTCATTAAAAGGTAGGTGATACAAATTAAGAGGTTTCACAAAAGTTTAAACAATTTTATTTAGGATCAATTATTTGCTAATTAATTGATAAATCCGCTGCGATTTTTTTTTTTGCAGCGAATTTATCAATTAATTAGCAAATAATTGAGTAGTTTTTCAATCAAAAATTCATCACAACATCATCAGGCAGCTTTTAATTCATTAAAAATCAACTTAAAATATTGTGAATTTCAAATGAATTTCAATTGCGTGCAAATGGGTTGAAAATCAGTTTCTAGTGACATCAAATGGCAAGTTATTGGTATGGCGCGGACAAAAAGTCACACAAACGTTCAAATAGGCGAAATACTTAACATTTCTGAATATTGCGTTAGGAAAACCATCAAAACCTGGGAACTTACCAAGGACGTCTCCGACATGCCGCATACTGGGAGACCATCCAAACTCAGCAACCGTGACAAAAATGGTATATTCAGAATGAGCAGAGAAAACCCCAGACTCAGCTACAAAAAGCTAGCACAAATCTTCAATGAGTCAAAAAATAATCCAAAAGTTAGCAGAGAGCTCGTGAGACAAATATTATCGGACAAAGGTATTGGAACTTACATAGCTGCTAAAAAACCTATTCTTTCAATCATGGATAAACGTAAACGACGAGTGTGGCCAAAGAAAGGCTGGACTGGTCTGTAGAACAGTGGGCAAAAGTTATTTGGAGTGATGAAGCTAACTTTCAAGTTGTAAACCGCAAGGGAAAAATCTATGTCAAAAGATTTGCAACTGAGAAATATTCAGACAGGTTTTTGCAACATTGTCGACAAGGCGGTAGAGGTTCAGTTGGCATCTGGGGATGTTTTTCTCACAAAGGTATAGGCTTCTGTGAGCTGTGCGAAGGCCGAATTAATCAATACACCTACAAGAACACATTGGAAATGTGTTTAGTTCCATCAATCAGACACTTGTATGGCAGAAGCAAGCAATTCATCTTTCAACAAGGTGGGGCTTCAGCTCATACAGCACACTCAATCAAAGAATATTTTTTGAAAAAAAAGTTCAATGTGATGCCCTGGTGCCCTAGATCACCAGATCTCAACCCAATCAAAAATATTTGGTCTTGGATCGACAATCAACTGACATACCATGAAATTCAATCAACTCAGCATTTAAAGCAACTTTTGAATGAGTACTGGCTGAAGGTACCTCAAGTGATGTGCATGAAATTAGTTGAATCAATTCATAAACGAGTTTATCTTTGCTATAAAAACAAAGGAGGACACTTCAAATATTAATTTCGCTTTTTTTTTCATTTTTTGTTCGAATGTTGCAATTCGTTTAAACTTTTGTGCTTCTTATTTTTCCTATAAGATTTTTTGTAATGGCTTTTTTCTAACTAAATATTAAAATTTTTATAACATGTTCATATTCATTTTAAAGCTAATTACTTTTTCTTTAATAAATAAAAAAAATTAAGTCGATATCATTTTACAGTTTTTCTTTATTAAACAAAAACCAAACATACTTGATAAAAATTCTGCAATCGTTTAAACTTTCGTGAATAGCTGTATGACTGGATTTAAGTTATGTATTGAGCTATGTTTTGAAATAGAAAAACCTTACATTTTTTACCACTTTTACAGCATTTCATTTTAATGTTAGTAAACTTTTGGTCTATGGTGAACAAAGAATTGCAAATTAAAATTCACCAAATATTTTCAGTTTTTATTTCCTTTATAATTGATACACAGGAGTCTAAGCCTCGTATCTGAAAAATTGATAGGTTATCCTCTAACCAACCTCAATCCATTATTGGATTTTAAATGGTTTTTAAATATTTGGAAGTTTAAGCTTTATCTTTCTGAAGTAGTAATCATAAAAGCTAATTTACAATTTATGATGATCAAATACCTTATTAACAAATGAAGAACTTTTTTGATGCTAATGACAACATCTATGAAATTGGTGGCAAAAGATTTTGGGTAAAAATTTTTTAAAGTAAAAAAGTTGTGTAAAAAGTTAGAAAGAAAAAATTTTTCAGACAAACTCATTTGCAATTTTTTTTTAGTTAATGATAAATCGAATGAAAAAAAAAAAAAACAGCCAGCAAAGGAAATTCAAAACTAACTTACCTGTTAAACTAACTTGTGAAGCATAATATTTATCAGTAAAGACTCATCAGTTTTATATTCTGCATTGTAAGTTATTCAAGCAAACAAATGGTTATCTAAATCAGAACACTCACATACCTTCCTAAAGTTTCAACTAACTGCTATATGCAAAACATCATTAAAACCTTAAAACTGTAACAGATAAGGATACATACAGCTTGTATTGTTATTATTATTGAAACTGGAAACTTGTGCAAAGTTTGCAACTTGTTTAAAAAAAGTTTTAAAAATGCTACCACCTTTTATTTTTCTATTGGAAATCTTTCGGGCAGGAGTTTCTCAGTGTAAGCTTTTGCTCCTGCTTAAGGCAGGACAGAAATTGAACTTATGGTTTAGACTTTAAAAGAAAGTACAAATAAATGTAAATTAGTATGAGTTAAAATAAAATGTTATTTTTAAAAATGATTAAAATAATCTCTTTTAGCTTCATTTATGTTATTCTTCAAAAACTTTCTAACTTAATCCGCCCTACTAAAGCACCATATCAATATACTAATGAAGATATAGATAATCATGTTGATGGTTGTTATCGAGTTGGTCGAGTTACTCCGAAAGATAAGAAATTCAAGATTGGTGCATCAAATTCAATATCTAATCGCAAACGCAGAGATGCAGAAATCTGTAACTATAATTCACAGTATTTTTTTTCTCTTTTTAACACCAAATTTGATTTTAGTATGTCATAACCTACTCATTGATATTTTATTTACTTTCATTATTTAAGATGATAATTTTGCTCTGGCTGAAGGAGAGACTTATACTGTATTTCTTCAAGCTGTTACTAATAATGGTAGCATTTTGAGCTCACCTTACTATCCACCTATAGTTACAGTTGATCCTGGTTGTAAGTTTGTTTTTGTTTTGATAATTTTCTTATTGTTCTAAAATCAGATTTTCAAGGTTTTGATACCCAGTGTTTACTGCTTCATTCAATTAGAATATATATTTAAGTCTTTTTTAAGTAAATGTTGTAAATAGTATTATTTCAAGATGCTTCATTATGACTACTAATAGATGTGAAAATCTTTTCAATCATTTTTAACAATATTCAAATATTTAATATCAGTTGATTATTGCATTGAAAATCTTGAATTATATGCTGGCAAAACAGTTTTTTGTTGCAATTTTTGCAAAGCTTTGTCTGATTTTAGTCTGTAAGAAGATGATGAATTGGAAAATAAGGCTAGATGATTATCCTTTTCAAAAAAAAAAAAAACTAGCATTAAGATTAGACTCCATCAACCAATCAACACTCAGCTAAAAGAAATAGGAAAGATTTTAAAGTCAGAATATTGGGTGCTTGGCATGGTATTTGACACCTCTCGAATCTGAATTCAAGAGGCTACTGTATTATTATTGCTGTAAAAGGAGAACCTTCAAAATAAAATGTCAATGAAAGGACTAATTATGGCTAATTATGGAGGTTCCTTTGTTCCAACAACGTTAAAATCAATAATAGCTTCATATCTGGATTTTAATGTCATGCTGTGTATTTAGTGCGATCAAAAGATGGTGGTTTTTTTTTTGAGCCCATGGAAACTAGTGAATCTGTCACAATTAAACTTTTATTGGGTAAAAATAAGAAAACCAAGTTGAGAATGCTAAACTTTTTTTTTTCCAAAGCCAATTACAAAGATATTGGAAGCACTTCAATGGAGTGCTTTATCCCAATTGGCATGTTCTGGTGTTTTTTTTTTTATTATTATCTGTTTTGACACTTAGTCATTCTGACTAGTACTTTCAATCTTATTATAATACTATAAATGAGCTCAACAAATGGGTTGTATGAAAAAAGGTAGGTTTTTTCCACCAAATAATCTGTTTTCATCAAATTGGGGAAGCAAATAATTTGCAATGGGCACTTCTATGCGTAAAATTTAACTTTATGCTTAAAATAGGAAAAAAAATTTAAGATAAGAAAAAAAAGCTGGAGACTTTTGCGTGATTTTTTCTGAACCTTTTGAGACAAAATCCTTTTTTAAAAATTTCTCTGGGTTTTCTTAACATTAAACGGAGTTCATGCACTGTTTTAAAATGTTTCAAGTTTTGTAAATTTAAAGAGAAATTTTCAGAATCAATTAAAAGCAAAGTTATGAAGTTTAGCTTTATTTAGATCAAAGTCATTTGAAAGGCATTTGTGAAAATGCAACTTAAAAAAAAAAATAAAGATATCTAAATGCCTAGAAGAGTGTTTGCTTAAAATATAAAAATGTTACAACATTTGTTTTAACCCTTTCTGCATTATATTGTCACAATAGTGTTTTTTTGTTTTTTTTTTATCAATATATTGTTTTAATTTCATCAGCTCTATGTGGTGCTCTCTCATGTTTTTCATACAAAAAACAAATATGTCAAGTAGTCAACTCCACCTATGCAAAATGCTTTTGTAAAAATGGATACATTTCTTTTGGTAACTTGTTAACTTGTGAAGGTAAGACGTTTATTCTTGTTGCTTATTAGTCGTTCAATTTTTTTCAATTAGTTTCTCCCTCAACCTCAAATTTTTCTAATTATTGAAATTCTTATTCTAAAGTCTTTTTTTGTTTTTCTTAAGATATTGATGACTGTGCATCAGGAAATCATAACTGCAATTGGTTGAACAGCAAATGCATAAACACAGATGGTGGTTACAAATGCTCCTGCAATTATGGATGGAAATTAGGCGATGATCAGAAGAGTTGTGTGGGTAGGTTGTTATCTCTATTGGTAATTCATTTTTTCATGATTTAAAAAAGGATTGTATTTATAATTATTTTTTGTGAATCATTTAGATATAAATGAATGTGAAAGCTACTGTAAAAATGCCACCTGCATCAATAGCAATGGAACATTTAATTGTCAGTGTCCAACAGGCTCTTTATATAATGCAGCTGCTGATATATGTCAAGATTATGATGAATGTGAGGCCAAAATGCACAATTGCGATCCTGTGAGAGGAATTTGTCAGAATGAGAATGTCCTTCAAAGTAATCGAACATACAATTGTTCTTGTCCTTCTGGCTGGGACTTATCTGCAAATAACATCTGCATAGGTTAGTGGAAGTGGATTATCTCATAGCGAAGGGATTGTTTCATTTCAAAAAGTCTGCTTCTTTCCACTTTTCTTTTTTGAAACCTTTTCTTATAAAAAGTTATTATATTTAGATATCAATGAATGCTCAAAGTGGTGCAAAGGAGAGAATGCACATTGTAAAAATACTGAAGGCTCGTATGAATGTATTTGTATGAATGGATTTGAATTCAATACAAGTACGCATAATTGTGAAGGTGAGTTTCACATTTTTTACCTGCAAAATTTTGTTATGCATTGTTTTTCAGTCAATTTTTGGATGTCACAACAATATATATACCATTTTTAAAGTTTATAAGCAATTATATACTTGTAATTGGCTACTGTTTGTATTATTGGATTTGTTTTGCTTTACAGTGATTAACCTATGTTCTTTGAAATCTGTTTGTCCAATGAATTCTAACTGCTCAATGGTAACCCCTGGTCAATTTGATTGCTTGTGTAAAGAAGGTTTCATCATGAATCATCTTTCGCTTTGTGAAGGTAATTACTGTGATAATTTTTCAACTCATTGAATTTTCATTCAATGAAAAAACATTATGCTTATGATTATGTTAAGTTGCAAAGCTGAAACCTGGGAGGATTGACGGAAGGGCAACTTTTCCTCAATTCTGGGGTCAATGACACCAGTTTTAGTAGCTACGGTTTTGTGAGAGGAATTATTGCCATGGATTTACTGCAGTAAATCCATGTTAAATAGCCTCTTTGTGGCACAACTAGTAACTTAGGCAATTAAGGCTAAGGAGGATAAAAATCTTACCCAAAAACCATCTTAAGTTGTTGTTTGGCTAACAATCCAACAGTGTTGATGGACATTTTTGACCGTTGCAACAGCAGGTAATAGAGAGAATGATTTACCTCCGGTTGGTTAAGGTCCAATGGTTAAGGTCTCCTACAAGTGCGGTGCATGCCCGTTTGCAAATGATAGCTTGCAAAGTGTATATTTGCACATGCGGTACTGTAAGGGGTAGAAAGAAGAAACGAAAAGACGGTTCTTCTGTGTGAACTGGAACTTCAAAAGCCTCTTTCTCAGGACTGCAAGTGCATCATCAGAGAAAACACCCTGTCAGGCGTAATGAGTCGCTGTGAGACGTTTTTCTGGTCGGATAGGGAGCTTAAGGAGTTGGCAGAGAATGAAGCTTCTCTGTTAACCGGAAGATCTGTGAACTCGCTCTTTTTGATGATCAGAGAGGGGAACGATCTCTCTATGTTGTTTAGAAAACTCGGCAGGGTGTGAGGTACAGAAGTATCTTGGATAAAGTATGACTGCACAACGCGCAAACTGGGACAACGACACACACTGGGGCTGGAGGCAAGACTGTCACCGAAGAGCAAAGTGACTTGGGATTAGAAAGTGCCTCTATCTCAATGACAATTGATGACTATATATATGTATTATTTTTCTTTAGAAATTGATGAATGTAAAACCTTATTACCATACCCTTGCACTAAACCTCATGAATTATGCAAAGATAAAATCGGCCCTGGAGTTATGTGCGTTTGTCAACCAGGGTACCAAAGAATAGAAGCTGTTTGTATAGGTAAAGTGTTGGTAATAAAGAAATAAGTTTTAAATACAAACTATTTATAGAAGTAATTTTATTTATAAAGTAATTTAATTTTTATATTAGCAATTAATGAATGTGCTGCATATACAAATATATCAACATGTCCGTCTGGTGAAAGATGTATTGGTAATGAAACAGGTTTTGAATGCTTATGCGCTGCTGGTTATGCTAAAAATGATATAGGTCAATGTGAAGGTACTTTGAATAATAAGATTTGTTTCTGACTGAGTAGATAACATTGTCAAGCTTTTTTAAAGTTTTAAAGAAAGTTGTTATAACTTTGTATATTTATATATAAGTATTATTTACATATATGTTATATGTACTTATATACACATGTAATACAAATATATGCAAAATATATGTAAATATATGCATGTTTTTATTTTCAGATGTGGATGAGTGCAAAATGGAAAAAGTTTGTCCTCTAAATTCCAAATGCATCAATACAAATGGCAGTTACATGTGTGAGTGCAATGATGGTTTTTACGGAGATAACGTAACCTCTTCTACTTTGCAGCACTGCTATCGTAAGTTGATGTAGTTTTTCAGTCTTTAACATCTCCTTGAGTTCTAATTAATCTTCATCAAACATTTGTGTGTAGTTTAGTTTTCTACAATGTGGTCTAATCTTATCATTTCTGTAATGATAATTTAGAAAATAGTTTCTGGACCTCATGGGAGCAGGTGGGGCAATGTACTCAATTATGTAAAACTGATCGGAAACAGGGAAAGATTTTGTTTACAAGAAGATGTGAGCGGTCTGGACCTAATGCTTGTGAAGGAGATTATGAAAGAGAAGAACTTTGCAATTCTGAATATTGCGATAACAGTAATCCATTTACTTTTATTTTTACTTATTTTTTTTTTTTAAATTTACAAATCAGAAATTTCCTTTCAGTAATACAACTTAAGTAAAGAAAATTTTTTACACACTTTGTTTTTTTTTCCCTTAGAATTGGAAATTTCAAAGTCAACTGAGTGTGAATTGTGGGAAAATATGGGTGATGCATCTATTACTTTGGAAAATAACACTGATGCGTGGTTTCAGAATCTGAGAATTTGGATTGGTTGGCATTCGAAAGGTATTTTACTGCTTATTAAAGTTGTGATATGCTCTGTTTATTTTTTTATTTTTTAATGCACTTAACAGTATTTGAACTATTTCAGATTCTACTTGCGAAGGAAGTGTTAATGCAGTGCCAATCTTGAACAAAAATCTTAAACAGTTGCAAAATGTCATCGTTGGATTGATGGACATGAGGTTTTCTCTTAGAAAAGTAATCGATTGCAACTCCTATGTTAATAAGAAGACCGCTTTGCTCCGAAAGTATTATGTCGTTCAATCCAGGCTCGTCATATACACCAGCATAAAGACAGCTTTTATGAAACTGCAAGCACGGTTGTCTCTTAAACGACACGAGTGTGCACTTGATATTGGTAATTATTTAAAAATAAATCTGCTATTACTTTTCTGCAATGTTAACAGGTCATTCTTAGAAAAAAATGAATTAAAAACACTTTTTAACTGTCATGTAACCCCTGACATTTTGCATCTGCAGATTTTCTACTTTTACTTATCACCCCATATGTAAGTTGCATTCTTTCTATCTTTTAGTAGTTGTTACCAAAGCTCTACCAAATCCTTCCATTTTTTCGTAGTGTATTTTTCCAAAAAGGAGATGTGTTTTTCTCTTAAGAATAATATTTATTTTTAGCTGAAAGATTTTCGTTTTTATTGTTTTATACCGTTATTTAAGTGGTTTTTTCCAATTAAATGCTTTGTATGAATTTTTTAGAATCAGCCAACATATATCCAAATTACATTCCGTGGAAGTTCATTGGTTTTTAGTGAACGATGCGTTTCTCCAAATGATCTGTAATTTTTTTAAATGACGCTGTATTTTTTAAATGACGCTAAATTTTTGTCTGACCTTTCTCTTATGATGTATGTGCTATTTACATGTAAATCTTAAAATATAATTTTAGAAGTAATAATTACCCTGCATGTTATTTTTTATTCTCTCCTGTGCGTTTTTCATATTTGAAGCCAAGCACTTATATCTGATCAGGAGAATCTGTTCTATTGTTATTTCGTTTCATTTGATCAAGACTGTCAACAGCCATCTTGACTTCAGTCTTATTAAATTATACTTTAGTGGTTAGGTTAACTACAAATAAACAAGTTGCGTGTGTTTGGTTATCAAAAGAGTTTACAAAATACCTAAAATCAGGTGACAACAAATATACACGGCAAGTATGACTTTGTGATAAGCATGCATATAGTTAGCAAAATTACACCTGCAATAAGTAAAACTGCGCAAAATCTTGACTACACAAAGTGTTTACCTGTTTCCTTAAACTGGACAAAATTTAACAATAGAAATATTAGAAAAAATCCTGTGAAAGTTTATCGAATAGACGACATAAGCAAACATATGAAAGAAGTTTTATTTTCAACTTAAATTATTGAACACAATAATTATTCTAAAAAATATACACTTTATTAAAATCAAATTATTACTATTACATATAAAAACAAGATTTGTACCTAACACGACTACTTGAAAATGAATAAACGTGTTGTTTTGTATTAACAGAATGAAATAAAAAATACAGAATGCGACAAAATTACTCATACCCTTTTATAAAATATGTTATAGCAATAAAACAAAAACCAAATTGATTTAAATAATTTTAACAGTAACTAAAAAAAAAATTATTATAACAACTGTTATTACCATAAACTATTATATTTGCACAATTAAATCTTTTTTTGAAAAAAAAAAATGAAAATTTTTAAAATTTGTGATACTTGGAAGCGTTAAAAGTGTTCATACTTCTCAAAGTTTTATTAAGTACATTCGAGTTTTGTCTTTTAGTTAATATTTAGCATGAAGTCCTTGGGCATTGATCGCTGCTTGCAAGCGACGAGCAATACTATCAATTAGGTTTTGTAAATAGTTTCGAAGAATATTATGCCAAACTGCCCCTCCCCCCCCCCCCCCCCCCCCCCCAGGGCTAAAAAGAAGTTTCGTTTGTTGATACTGCGTTATCCCTATTAGCTTAGTCATCCAAATAATACCACAGATTTTTATTTGGATTGATGTCCGGACTATGAGCAGGCTAATACGACAATTCTTTTTCATTTTCTTCGAAATATACATTGGCAATCTTGGTATGTTTTGGATTGTTGTCTTGTTGGAAGAAAAATTGAAAGAGGGAAAAATTTATTGACAGAGGGGTTTGTTTCGTAAAATATTTACATATCCAGTTCCTATTCATTTTTCTTCAATTGAACCAATTCATGAACTACATTATAACTGAAGCAGCCCCAAACAAGTACAATATCACCTCCGTGTTTGATGGTTGCTTTCATAGTTTTTTTTCCAAAAGGTTTCCCTTTTTTTTCCATTCGTTCTTCTTTTTTCGGAATTCTTTAGTTCGAATTTACTTTCATCAGACCATAAAACTAATTTCCAAAAATCTAGTGGCTTTGAAAAGTACTTTTTTGCAAATGCAAGGGGTTTTGTTTTATCTTTTTCTCAAAATAAAAGGTTTTTTTGTGACACCGGATCCATAAAACCCTACAGAGTGTTCGTTCAGAAACGTTCGTGCTTAGTTTTACTTTAACAACTCTGGCAGATATAACAGGCTCTCGCTTTACTTCTCGTACTTATCTTCTCTAGATGTTTTTTTTTGTTGGATTTGCCTGAATGTGCTTTATTTTGCACACTTTCAGCTTTTTACATTTTTTTTAGGCCGTTGCAACTTAAGCGCAATGCGCTCTATCCAGCCATATGCTACTCGGAGCGCAATACTTTTTACGCATGCGCAAAATTTTTATTTTTTATTTTTTTAAATCTTGTTGATGTTAACCCTATCCCCATCCCTATCCCTATCCCTATCCCTAACCTTTACCCTAGCCGCCTATCTAACCAGCTTTATTGTGAAATATAAATCGTACTGTTATAATAAAATAATTGCGCATGCGTGTACAATATTGCGCTCTGAGCAGCTTATGGCTACGTAGAGCGCATTGCGCTCTACGAAGACACTTCGTTTTTTTTATTATTGATTGTAGCGTTGCCTTGCTTTTATTATAATTAAGCATGGGAATTTCGGCCTTCGAAATCGACGAAATTAAACGAAACGAAATTCGTGTTTCAATTTCGGATCGAAATTGAGAACGAAATTTCGATTTTTTGGATTGTTTAATTTCGCGAAATAATTTCGTATAATTTCGGGTCATTGAAAGTAACGAAATTGACACGAAATTAAACATAAGTTTTAATTTCGTGATTTCGAAATTCGTGAATTTGTAATGTTTAAAAATTTCGGTTTTTCGAAATTCGCGAAATTTTACCCACATTTTCGGATTGACGGTATTCGAAATCGAAATCACCGAAATTAGAAAGAACTCAGCATATTGAAGTAAAATTCGACAATTTTGATCTAATTTCGTTGATTTCGATATAATTTTGGAAGGTCGAAATTATTTCGTTAGTTCAGTTAATTTTGTTAATTTCGCGAAATCCCCTTAAAACCCAAAATTTTCCCCTACAAGATACAAAATTATTAAAAGAAGTAATAGTTTCGTTTATTTTGTTTTAATTTCGTTTATTTCGTTCTAATTTCGTATATTTCGATTTAATTTTGTTATTTTCCCCATTTTCACCTTAATTTATTATAAAATGAAATAAATTGAAATGAAATGAAATTAAATAAATTGTAATTTATTATTTCTTTTGCAGTAGAAACGTTTAAATCAAATCAAATTTAAATCAAATCATCATTATCAATAAAATCATCATCATCTAAAGCATCAAGGATGCTCCTTTTCCCTTCATCTTTACTTGTGTCAAATGTTTTAGATCTGTTCATTTTTTTTTTATCCATTGTCTTTCTTTTTGATGAAGTAGTAGTAGTTTTGGTTAACAAAATGATAATGAGTTTTAAGTTAAAATTGTCAATATTTATATTCAAATCGAATTTAATACAAAACCAGCGAAATTAAATCAAAATTATCGAAATTAATAAGAAACCAGCAAGATTAAAACGAACCTATCGAAATTAAAAAAAAGAGGCGAAATTAATACTCATGAGGCGAAATTAATACTCCCACTGGTTGAAATTTGATGAAAAATTTAATCTACCAAAAGTAATAAAATTAATTTCGACGTTTTATTAATTATTGCACGAAATCAACAAAATTATTTCGAAAGTATCAAAATAAAATCAAAATTGACGAGATAAGACGAAATAGGCGAATTAGTTCCAAATTTGACGAAATTTAGGCGAAAATTCGGTATGTTTCAAATTTCGATTTTTGTTTTTATCTAAATTCACGAAATTGCGAAATTCGATTTACCTGCCAGTCTCGTTCTTTCGAAATTCGCGAAATTTATTTTTCTGATAAATTCGAAATTTCGTCTTTCGAAATTCAATATAAATTTCGATACGAAATTTATTTCGACCTAAAACTTGTGGAAAAATTTCGACTCGAAATTAGTTTCGATCCAATTTTGAATACATTTCGGACCGAAATTTAGATCGAAACATCCGAAATTACGAAATCATTGAATTTCGAACTTCGAAATTCCCATGCTTAATTATAATTGTCAGCAATTTTTCTATACTCGAAGCCTTTTTCAGGATCATTAAAATTATTTACCATACCTCAACACTAACTTCGTAGATCTTAGGTATTTTGGAAAAATTTTGAAATAAAAAAAAAGAAATAGTTATTAAAATATTTTAAGTTTTACTTCTGCGGTGTAGACAAAAAAAAATTGAATAACATACCAATAAAAACAATAAAAAAATAGACTAACACCGCTAAATAAATTAATAGGTATGAATACTTATGTTGTATGTAAAATTGCACTTTTAATGTTATATACTATATATAATCAAACATAATAACTTCGCATCATAATTCTGAGCTTCATAGCAGAGAAAAAAAGTCTTTCACTTCACAAAAGAATCAATAAGTTAGAAATGAAGCATTGTACAGTGATGAATCAGAATAGTTCGAAAGGTCTGATAGAAATGTGAAGGTCCGTTGATCCGTTAAAGGTAAAAGTTTTGATTCTAAAGTAGAGTACCTTACTCCACAAAAACCAAATTTAATATCTAATTTTCTATTTTGAACGGATTTTGTTAAAGCTAGCATATATAGAAAGATTTTAGTAGCAAGAGTCTGACGTTTGAATGTCTGTTTAAAAGAAAAGGATGTTGACTTGACTTGCTCCTTTACATTTTTTCTTCCTATTTGGTGCTTTTATAGCAAGCGTTGTTTTTCTTCCCACCTCCGTATCGTTATTTCTCTTTCAGTTGCGCTTTTCTGTTTTTCCTTTTCAATCCATTAGAACTCTTAATGGCTCTTATCGTTAGAAAACTCGGACAACAGTTTGTCTTTTCTTACGAACTAACAGAACCATTTTCTTTCAAAATATGAACTGTTAATCGACTATATATTTTCATTTTGTAATATAAAGTTTAATAGCAAACAAAATTTTAAAACTACCAGTTAGAAATTAAGTAAAAACACTAAATTTCAAACCGGTAATTTAAGAAAGTTAATTTCAAAGAGAACTGGAAATCAAGCGTTAAGGTCAAAAATGCGAGCAAATTCGATTTTTGAAATTTTTTTTGGAAAGTTTCAAACCTTCTAAAGCTTAAAAGAAATTTATTTCGGACAAGTTTGAGAAAAAATCTTTAGATTAAAAATGCCGCATTTCTTTTTAAAACAACCACATTCCTATGTAAATCCATGGTTTCTTTTCAATAAAAGCGTCTCTTACGTTTTAAGGTTTCCCGTGAGTATTCTTTTTCTAGTTAGATAAAATTAAAAGAAAAACTATTTCCTATATATCTTAGAAATTTAATTAAATGATATTTAGAATTAGTTCTTGAAAATAACTTTTGGCTTTTTCTCGCCCTAACGATTTTCTATGTCGGGAAAATGAGATCTCTTCTCGCAGAGTTAAAAACTTTCTGCCACCGTTAAAATAAAAACAAAGAGTTTTCAAAACTTTAATTTTAATTCTACTGTTTTACAAAGACAGAAATTTAGTACCTTGCGATTTTCATTGACGTGTTTTTGTTAGAATTTCAATTTAATACAATAGGGTTTAATTTTTTAATGTGAGGTAGAAAATGACTTGTTATGCGCGCAAATAAAAATGTGAAACCTATCAGTCTGGTTAAAATTAGCAGGAGCGTTGTTAGTTAAAGCCTCATTTTGAAAAATGTGAAGTGTTAATGGAAATCTAGCTGACCGAAATAAAATATAAGCAAGTATATCAGTTTCTTTTCGCATATGATTAATAAAAATTATATTTAGCAAATACCTTTCCATAATTATTGACCTTTTTCTTTATATTTAAAGGGTTTCAGAAAAAAATAAACTCAATTTAACATCACAGTAAGTTATTTTTTTATTATTTTAAAACTTAAGCTAAAATATAACTAAAACAATATGAAATGCTAATACATGTTTAAACGGTCGATCATATACGTTAAAATTTTCATCCTTTCAAATTAAGTTTAGGGCCTGTTTATATGGAAAGCGGGCTGGCTCGGCAAAATTTATTTCAACTTAATTTTATTTTACGTTTATATGAATAAACGAACTAGCCCGGATAGCGATCCGGGCTAGTTCGTTTATTCATATAAACGTAAAATAAAATTAAGTTGAAATAAGGATGACGTCGAGATCTCGGCCAACGGGCTGACTCGTTTGCCGAGCCAGCCCGCTTTCCATATAAACAGGGCCTAAGTTCAAGCTGTTTTTTGAACTGAACTTTCCTTCAACTGTTCTTCCAAGAAATCAAGCAAATCTCTTTTATCCAAAGTAAAATATACAAGTTAGAGGTCTTTTCTGCTAGCACAATTAATTGCAAAAATAGTGTTCTAAAGCTTATATTTGCCACAATGTAATTTGGAACAATTGTCTTTAAATATCTCTTATATCTTTTATTAAATATTAAATGAAGATTATCTATGATAATATATAAATATATATTTACAAATTATGTAGTCAGAAACCTAAGATAGAACTGTGATTTAAAAAAATTTGAAGTCCGTTTCAGCAACATCTTTTACAAACTGTAATAAAAATCAGCGATGATCATATTTATAAATTAGTGATGTAACAACAGCTATGTTTAGATAACTAGTGAACACTGCACTGAAAGTTTAAAAATATTAACATGAATAAAAATACATATATCTTTTTTTGTATTTTTGCAACTTAGTAAACTACGCGAAAACAGGGGATAGATTTTACAATATTATGAAATATTTGGCTAAATTTGAAACTTGTTGCAAATGCGATTCATATGCAAAAGTTAAAGTTGAAATTAAGCTATGTTTAATGAAATATGAAAACAATTTTTAAAAATCAATAAATCGCGAAGTTAGAATTATTTTGTTCAATCTCCCATTTTAAACGTTAGGAGAAAATGAATTATTAATTTTATTAAAAAATATATTTTGTTTTTTAAATTTTTTCCAAAATAATTTGTTTAAATATGAATTATTTAAAGCAAAAGTTATTATTTCTTTGAAAAATAAAGTTAAAATTTTGAGTGATTTTTATTTTTAGAAAAAAACCAAAAACTTTCTTCCAAAGTTAAAAATGGGAGGTAAAAACAAAATAATTCTAACCTCGCGAAATACTGCTTTTAGCGCACAAGCTTCAATGTTCAACTAAAATCCATCGTTGCGTTTATTTTTTGTTACAAACTATTCTATATCTGAAAACCTTTTAAATTTTTTTAATCATTAGAAAGATGGAAATAAATGTAAATTAACGCAATTTGAAAATGGGTTTTGTTGATAACTAGTTTATCTCCACTAGTGTTATTTTTATTACTGTTCTAAGATTCGTGATATTAAATTACAGTGATATTGAAATCCTCTGTAAATTAGCAACAAACAGTTATCTTTTAGGAAATTCACAAAAATAAGAAATACCTTTTTATCACTAAGTCTTATACTCTCGTTTTCGGCCGTATATACTTTTTGAAATCTCATTAAGGCTATTTAGGCTTTTTTAAGGAGTCAGTTGCACGTTTTTTCAATGAGCATTAAAGTAAATTGGAAGCAAATGGACGAAAATGCAGTGATGGATGCAAACCAACTTGTTATTATATTGACTTGTTAAGCAAATGAATTTTATAAATTAACAACTTTTTAACTTCTCAACTGCAAGAAAAAATGGCAAGAGAACGAGGGAGGGATAAAAATGGAAGTAATAATTGAGCTGAATACTCATAGCAGTTGGAGCTTGACATAAAAAAAGTATCGGTGTCAATACATAAAGAAATAACATCCTGGAATTGAACATTACCTTTCTCTTCACATAAGTAAATAGCACCCTTAAGTGAAAATGAGCTTTCTTAAAAAAAGAAAAGTAAGTAAGAAAACTTAATAAACCTGAAAGTCTCTATGCACGGATCCCGCTGTAATCAATTCAGACAAAGTTGTATAGAAAAGTTTAGCATACTAATTACTTATAACGCATGAAAGCATTCGTTTAATCTATTCCCACTACAAAATGAAACAAATTTTATTCATATTTTTTATTGGTTAAGTAAAGTTTAAATATAGATGTCACATTTTAATAGGGTTCGGAAAAGGTGTCTGCGCAGATCTGCGCAGACGAAAATATGCCCATATCTGCGCAGACATCGGCGCCGACGTCTGAGCAGACACTTTAAATGGAAAAGAAAAAATTAAATAATCTGAATCAAATGTCTGAAATTATTTTTACATAATTATCTACTTTTTACGAGTTTTTCGTTACTTACCTGTTTCTTTTTGGTTCGAGCTACGTATAATCAATCGATATAAGCTTTTGTAAGTTTTTCTTACTACAATTTAAAGTGATTTAGAATCAAGAAATCGTGTAGTTTCGTCATTCAAAATTTTTAAAATGGAAAACATAAAAATTTCGAATTATTTGACAAAACTTGATCGAGAGAAGCGTTCTGGCACTTGTTTAGCATGCAACAACACTGTTCAATGGTCGAAGGAACGCTTTGCAGCGCATAAAAGATCAACATGTCCAAACGCCAGTGTTGAGGAAAAAAGATTGTTTTCAAAGCGTAATTATGAATCATCACATCTAATCAATGATTCTCAGCAAGTTCCGTCTACGTCTGATTCACCGACGCAGCGTCTACATCCACCAATTAATGAAGAGCTCAAAAATGAAATCGATACGAAGCTTGCTAATTTCTTTTACCGTACGGGTATATCATTTCGTTTAGTCGAATCGGAGGCCTTTAAGGATTTCGTTAAGTCGCTCAAACCATCGTACGCATCTGTCATCCCGAATGCTAAAGCCTTATCAGGATCTCTGCTCGACAAACAATTCACAAAATGTTCTACTTCTGTAAATGAAATATTGAATTCTGAAACAAACTTAACACTGATGTCTGACGGCTGGACGAACATAAGAGGCGATCACATAGTGAATTTTTATATTAAAGCGCCCAATCAGAAGCCTTTTTTTTACACTTTCATAAATACATTCGGAATCATTCAAAATTCATCTGCAGTTGCCGCGGCAATCTTACAAGTTATTGAGAAGATTGGCTCACAAAAATTTACCAGTTTCATAAGCGACAACGCTCCTGTTATGAAATCACCGTGGAGGATCATCGAGGAGAAATATCCACACATCTCGGCTAGCGGATGCGGAGCTCATGGAGTCAACTTGCTTGTGAAGAACATAGTTTCTACAACTGGGGCCACAAAACAGTCAAAGATGCAGAAAAAATCATCAAATGAAGGAAATTCAACCAAAGAATACATCTGCTGATGTTATGGCGTTGATAAAATCTAACCCATTTTTGGACCGTCTCTCTAAGCTTGTCAAAAGCATTGAATTTCCTTCCAACGTGATCGGAAAGCTAAAAAGTGATGAAGCTCCATTGTCTCTCGTGTATGATTACTTTGGTCAAATGTACAATTCATATATGGGCGATAAAGACATACAACAAAAAGTGCAATCTCGCCTCGATTTTCTCACCAGGTATTGGAATTACACCAGGTATTGGAATTGCTTTCATATTAACGCCCAAAAATGCTGCAGAAGGTTTATATTGAAAGACAGTCCGAACCCTACTTCCCAGCAAGCAATAGACGTCTTTTAGATTGTCTAAAATTGGTCTAATTTGCATCTATTGCCGATAGGTATATTTTAGACGCATATTAGAGATCGAAAAGACGTCTGATTATAGATATAATATTTTTGCTCTATTTCAGATGCATATTAGATGCACAAAATAGACTCATGCATAGATAACTTTTTTCCATCTAAACTTAGATGTCTTTAAGATGTCTTTTATAGCTTTAATAAAAATTTTTTAACTTATGACAAAAAGATTTGACGGAGCGATATATCGCTCCGTCAATTCTACTATTCTGAGACAAAGACTAATAAAAAAGAAAACTAGAAAAACCTGTTTTAAAGAAAGCCATGACTCAGAAGTTGAAACAAAAGTATACTTTTGTTTCAACTTCTGAGTCATGGCTTTCTTTATATATATATATATATATATATATATATATATATATATATATATATATATATATATATATATATATATATATATATATATATATATATATATATATATATATATATGTTGTTATAAAGGAAAACTCGTAGAAGTCTATGAAGACTTATCATGGAGTACCTTTTCAAATTGTTAAATAAAGTCTATTTCATATTTATATATAGTCAAAATACAGTCAGTGATACACATAAATATTTCAGTATATATTCTGTTGTTAAGTTTAATACATATCAATATAATTGTTGATATTAAGTATGAGGATATAAGTATTATTTTATTTTTTAAGTTGGCAGGATTATTTAATACTTTAAGTTCTATATTTTTTGATATTATTTTGTTATACAGGTACGGACCCCGGTAGGAAATAGAAAACCGTGAGAACTTTGTTGTTCTTTTAGGCAGTGTGAAATTGTTATTCTTTGTTGAACAACAGTGTTGTTCTTTTAGGCAGTGTACAATAATAATAACAATAACAACAACAATAAAGATACCAATAATAATAATAGTAGTTATAATAATAATAATAATAATAATAATAATAATAATAATAATAATAATAATAATAATAATAATAATAATAATAATAATAATAATAATAATAATAATAATAATAATAATAATAATAATAATAATAATAATAATAATAATAATAATAATAATAATAATAATAATAATAATAATAATAATAATAATAACAATAATGATAATAATAATAATAATAATAATAATAATAATAATAATAATAATAATAATAATAATAATAATAATAATAATAATAATAATAATAATAATAATAATAATAACAATTTAATAATAATGACTCAGAAGTTGAAACAAAAGTATACAAAAGTATACTTTTGTTTCAACTTCTGAGTCATGGCTTTCTTTAAAACAGGTTTTTCTAGTTTTCTTTTTTATTAGTCTTTGTCTCAGAATAGCTACAGAACTTTCGAGAACTTCACTAATTAAATTCATATCAATGTATTTCCAGTGTTGTTTGCGAAAACAGTTTTAAACATAAGTGGTGGGATTTTTCATGTAATTGAACATGCGTGTTCGCCTGGTGTTTCGGTGGACTCGCTCTTTTCTTCGATCAAATGTTTTATGTTTGAAACGAGTAAAAACTTAAAGATAACGTTTATAATTTTCTCATTTTCCCTCCTCAGAGTATTGTATGACAAATATAATAAATAGATCAAAACATCAAATCTTTTCAAATTCCAACAGTAACGTAAAATAAATAGATCAAGATATTTATGATTAAGAATTACTTCGATTTTGCTTGGTCTAAAGTCGTTTGAACAAATAAGAGTGAGGCCAGTACTGATGTTATTAAACACTATAAGCTCATTTGTTTTTTAAATAAGATATACTTGGTTAGGTCATTAAAAATGACGAAATAAGCAAATATTTTAAAGCAAAATCCAATTTTTATGTTTAAATTATGTTCATTCTTGGGAATTTCTGAATTTGATTTTTGCGAATAAGCAAATTAATGGTCAATTATAAGTTTAACGTTAATTAATTGAAGATTTAATCATTAAAAAAATATGGTTTCAAAGTATATTTATCCTGGGAATCTCTGCTGTGCTTCGTTGCACAATTGTCAATTACTGTAAATTACAGCCGTAATTTACGGTAACCATACGAGTAAATAATACGGTAACCATTCAATACGGAACCATAAATATGGTAATTATTATTATTATTATTATTACTATTATTTTTGTTATTATCATTATTATTATTATTATTATTATTTTGTTATTATTATTATTATTATTATTATTTTTGTTATTATTATTACTATTATTACTATTATTATTATTATTTTTGTTATTATTATTATTATTATTATTATTATTATTATTATTATTATTATTATTATTATTATTATTATTATTATTATTATTATTATTATTATTATTATTATTATTATTATTATCATTATTGTTATTATTATTATTATTATTATTATTATTATTATTATTATTATTATTATTATTATTATTATTATTATTATTATTATTATTATTATTATTATTATTATTATTATTATTATTATTATTATTATTATTATTATTATTATTATTATTATTATTATTATTATAACTACTATTATTATTATTGGTATCTTTATTGTTGTTGTTATTGTTATTATTATTGTACACTGCCTAAAAGAACAACACTGTTGTTCAACAAAGAATAACAATTTCACACTGCCTAAAAGAACAACAAAGTTCTCACGGTTTTCTATTTCCTACCGGGGTCCGTACCTGTATAACAAAATAATATCAAAAAATATAGAACTTAAAGTATTAAATAATCCTGCCAACTTAAAAAATAAAATAATACTTATATCCTCATACTTAATATCAACAATTATATTGATATGTATTAAACTTAACAACAGAATATATACTGAAATATTTATGTGTATCACTGACTGTATTTTGACTATATATAAATATGAAATAGACTTTATTTAACAATTTGAAAAGGTACTCCATGATAAGTCTTCATAGACTTCTACGAGTTTTCCTTTATAACAACATATATATATATATATATATATATATATTTGAAGTAACAAAAATATTTCTTGTCTTTTTATCTTTTTCTTATTTTTATTCTATTATTTTTAAAAAATGCTGATAGTCTTTATGATAAGAAACTCTACTAATTTACGTTATACTTAAATATACTTGTTAAACCACGTTTGGAAAAAGAACCCTAACGGTTTTATTATGATGTGTTTTAATTGCTAAACCACTTTTTATTATGATGTTATACGTGGTAATATTATATTATATTCTTCTTTTTATTTACGTTGCATTATATGATGTCATGTAGTTTTAATGTAACGATGTGTAAATTTATTGAAGTTGTATAAAAAAAAAAAAAAAAAAAAAATTATTGTTACTATTATTATCATCAAATCCCGTATGGTCCCCGTTTGACATCCCAGATATTTCCTTTTTAGGTCCTGTATGGTTGTGCTCACTGGGTTTGTATCAGGAAAATTTATGTACCAAGAAAATTTTATTAATATATAAATGATTTAATGTTTGTTAGTTAGATGATAGTTTTTAGTTAGTAACTATTTTTCTGTTGTACCAAGTGTACCAAATGTACCAAGTCTCCACAAAATCTCGAAAGTTTATGTTTTGAAGTTATTTCTCTTTGTTTTATGATTTAGTTTTCAAACTGATTTGGGAGACTTTGTTTAAGCCATGTAAATCTAATATAAAGTGATCTTTGGATAATGATGCACCTCAATGCATTAAAGAAACTTTTGTATTAAAATAGAAACTAACAAACTTTTCCTTCACTGTTCGAATACTAGGGAAAGGTAAACTGTCTTTTCCTTGTTTGAATCCATTCGCATCAGAGCGGGATTTACACTAACAAAATTAATATTAACGATGCAAAAACAGAGAACTTCAGAATTAATCGATTTCGAAAAAGAATGTTTGAATGCAACAAGTACAAAAACACAAAAATACCTTAAAGCATAAGAAGTTCGTTGATATTCTAAGGGAAAATCTTTTAGTTTATATAAACATGCCGCGAAAGAGGAAAGAGAAACTTGCAATCAAATGCATTGTAGACGCAAAGCAATACCTCCTTATTTGAAATCGAGTTAATATGACAATGAATAGAGTTAAAATACAAAGATCGTGACATAAACTTCGAAGATGTGAAAAACTTGCTGTGGAAAAATGACGAACAAGATATCTTTATCAGTAGGTAGAAAATAGTTAAATTGAAAAAAAAACACAAAAAAACAATTGCATCGAGTTGAAAAAAATCGAGTTGAAAAAAAACAGCTGGTAGTTTAAGTAAAAGAACCAATGGTATACAAATCACCATCACTTTCTGTTGTTTTACTAATATGGCCTTAATTAATTTTTTCTTTCTTCCACATTTTTTTGCAGAACCTAAAGACTTTTTGTTTTTACCAACACGTTTGACATCAAATTCTGCATTCATTTCAAAATGTACTTTCCCGGAACAATACTAACTTCTAAATGTATAAGAAGTAGCCCCTGGGAAACCTCATAGAAAGAAATGACAGTGAATCAACCAGCTAATTCTATAGCATGATTTCCAGTCAGGACTCTTTTTGAACATTTGCTTCATATTTATGCCATCTAAAGATTTATTGACCTTTTGAGTTATACTGTGCAAATATTTTTGCAATAAAATATTTTTGTTTGCAACATGCTTTTCGTTTATGAGATCCTGATATAAAAAGATTTGTCGAACAATAGAAGAGCAATAACATTGGGAATATTTATGTTAAACTTATCAGTGTTTTTACCTGAAGTTATACTTTGTAAAGACTGTCTATGCTTTCAGCCATAATCATTTTATCGCCAATGAATTACTCTACTCGTCAAATGTATACCATGTATTAACAGTTTACAATGAGAATTTATTCCCAAAATTCTTTTTGCCGTCTAATACATCGCTTTTGCACATGCCCTACAAATTCTGGATTTTTAATTTCAAAGCCTGGATAAGGATTTGATGCAGAGATGGTAATACCAAATCACACTTTGGTATGATTTTTTATTACCATTATAATTTGATTAGAAACGCTTTGCAAATAGTTGCCGTTATCCGATAGTTTTCTTTTTTACTCTTATACGCTCAATTTGACTTAACAAATTCAATTTCGATTCTTATGACTTGCTTCATTGTGAGAAAAATCTGATTTGAAATTTAAATATTACAGAAATTAATAATTGTTTTGTTTAGCAAAATGTAGATCAACATTTAAAAAATACTTATGTTCCTCAAAAAATATACTATACTGCTAAATCCGCACTCAATTTTCATAAATTAATTACGCAGATGAGTATCACAGTTTGCTACCACTTCAACGTCATCATCAAAAGAAGAGCCGTAGGAGTAAAAATTTCAGGCTCTATCTCTTACTCCTTTAACTTGAACCAACTTGAACCAGTAAGCAGTAGAGCCTAAGGAGCTACTGATGGAACTTGATCAGAAGCATTTAGTGTTGGAGCAAAGTTAGTTACAGCATCCGTTTATGCTGTATCCTGCTTCAGTTTTTCATTCAAACTTTTTCGTGCTGAAAGTTTTGGATTCTTTAGTTTCGTTCTTTAGTTCAGACGCGCTTCACTTGTTTTCTACTTTGTTTAATTCTTTGACAGAGAAAAAGAATCTCTATAAATTATAAAATCCTATAATTCTCTTCAAATTAACTTAGCATTTTCATTCAATGACAAATTTACCATCGAGTGCTGAATTATGTCATAAATGACCCAACAGCCAGGTCTTATTTTGTATCAGGCATTAGAGTTGGAAGACTCTCCTGTTCCATGTTTATTTATAATAGATGCATAAATTATGTAATATATGATAAATATATATAATGTATGCATAAATATAAACAATAGATGTATAAATCAATATAACGAGTTCATAAAATAAAAATAGAAAAGTCTTGCGTGAAATTGAGTTTCAAAAAATTTATCTTTCATTTACTTTGTATAAAAAAAAACTTAATTACAAGATCAGTTTGTCAAACTTAAATACATCGTTAAAAAAAAACAAATACGTCCTAAAAAATATCATTTAAAATAAGAACACGTTTAAAAAAAGAGAACAGAAATATTCGATCATTCAGAGAAACGTGTTGCTCACTTGAAGACAATCAAATTCCTCGGAACGTAATTTGGATATATACCAGGAAATTCTAGAGAAATCATGTGACACGTAAAATTAACTCAGATCAAATGGAAAACCATTCAGTTTTAACGTTTAAACTAAATAAGTTCCAAATAATTAAATTATATTTAGAATAAAAATAAGAGGAAAATTATTTTGAAAAATTACCTTTATCAAGTGAGCATTCATGTCGTTTAAGAGACAACCGTGCTTGCAACTTCATAAAAGCTGTCTTTATGCTCGTGTACATGACGAGCCTGGATTGAACGACATAATACTTTTGGAACAAAGCTGCTTTCTTTTTAACGTAAGCGTTGCAGTCAATGACTTTTTTGAGCGAAGACTTCACGTCTATCGACTTTGTAATGATGCTTTGTAATTTCTGAAGATTTTCGTTCAAAGTTAGCGTAGCATCAATACTTCTGTCACAAGTAGAAGCTGTAACAACAGTTCAAAAATCATTAAATTAGTTTTTCAAGTCAATAGATAAGCAAAGCACGTCATAGTTGTAATGAGCAGTGAAATACCTTTTGAATGCCAACCAACCCACATTTGCAGATTGTGAAACCATTCATCAATGCTATCTTCAAAAGTGATAGATGCATCATCCATATTTTCCCACCTTTCACATTCAGTTGACTTTAAAACTTTTATTTCTAAAGAAAACAAACAGCGTAAAAATATTTCTCCTGAATTATAAATTACAAAAAATGAAATAAAAAAAATTACTCCACTTTAAAATTGTCAACTAAAAGAAACAAAAAACTGCGTAACAAACTTTAATTTCTTAAGAGTGTTGCTGAAATATATTTTATTACTCTTAAATTATCAGTTAACAATTAAATGAATTACTGTTATCGCAATATTCTGAGTTGCAAAGTTCTACTCTTTCGAGTTCTCCGACACAGATTTTAGGTCCGAACCTCTCACACCTTCTTGTAAACGATATCTTTCCCTGTTTCTGATCACT
This sequence comes from Hydra viridissima, assembly GCF_058129835.1. Lineage (NCBI taxonomy): Eukaryota > Metazoa > Cnidaria > Hydrozoa > Anthoathecata > Hydridae > Hydra > Hydra viridissima. Next base: position 13,258,872 of record NW_028324307.1, on the reverse strand, counting down.
CTTACACAACTGAGTGCATGGACCCACCTGCTCCCATGAAGTCCAAAAGCTATTCTCTAAATTATCATCACATGTATGATATTTCAAAAACACAAAACATCGCAGATAACTAAATTCGTTCTAAATGACTCTTAATAAAAAAAGTCAGTAAAAAATATAAATTGGTAGGAAGCCTTTTAGATGAACTTTTTGCAAAAATTTCAAGAACGCACATTATGTTAACAACTGAAAAACTTCATTAACTTACGATAGCAATGCTGTAGAGTAGAATTGATCATATTATCTGCGTAATAACCATCATTGCACTCGCACGAGTAGCTGCCATTTTGGTTGAGACATTTGGAATTTTGAGGACAAATATTTTCAATTTTGCACTCATCCACATCTGAAAACAAAAGCATGCATGATATGTATGTATCATTTATATATACACGAGTTTAAACAACAGCAATAAAAAAAAAATGAGATGAGACCACTTCTTCAATTTTCCCAACTTTAAAAACACTATACGAAGATTGCAATAATTGCGTTAAAAGAATTCCTTCCTAACCCTCCCTTCTCCCCCCCCCCACCCCTACCTCTACAAATCTACCCAATTATCGGTATTAAAAATCAAAGAAAAACTGCACTAAAAAAATTATATGCAACTCTTTATCTTCATCAAGAGACTCTACCCAGTCTTTATTTTATCAATATTCTCTTAGTTTTAAAGCTAATTTCTACTAAATGTACAACTACAACAGCTTCGTATGAAATCTTCTAAAAATGTTCCAACAAAAAAAATTAAAAGTTGTTCTAATCCAGTTTTACAAAACATTGGTAATTAACTCTACTATTCATCTTGGTTTATCTCGTGGATCTCAAGTATTGCATTAAACTGCAATTGATAGAAAATTTCTGTTACATATAAAAACTTAAAGATGTTTCACTGAGTAACCTTTGCAAAAAAATATTCCCTTAGACTTCTCAAAGACCCGTATTTTGTACTTGATGTATGTATTGGAGGAACCAATCTTAGTATGACACTAATAAAGGACTTCCAAATTCATCAAGTAAGATTTCATCTAAATTGTCATTAGGTGTGACAAGTGTAAATAATTTAAATAATTACAAGTATGTCAATAATTGTAAAAATGTTAAGCGGATTGTTATCCAATAAAAATTTTGGTTAAGCTTTTTTAAAGGTAAAGTTTGATTTAGTGAAGCTACATTAAGTGATCAACACAATGCCAAATCAAGATTCATGATGAAAACTGAAAGTTTGTGTGCTTACTTGGTTGATCTTTTACAACCTCTTTTCACAAGTCTTAAAACAGTAAGTCCTTAAACTAAACGTTGTGGTTGAATTGAAATTGAACTAAAAGTTGGTGAAACTGTGCAGCAGTTTGATTTTACCATCGGATTACCAATCTCTAGAAACAAGGCTACTCTTGTTTAGAAATGCGATAGTATTTGAATTAAGTTTGCTGCAACTAAAATACTTGAAAAAACTAGAATTGCTCACCAGCTGCAACCTCATAAAAAAACTTCAGGTCAAGGAAACAGTTTATCTTGCTGATTTATTGGTTTATCTTGCTGGTTTAACGGTTTATCTTATCTTTTGGATTAACTAAAGAACCAGAAGACTTATCAGTATTAATTAGTAAGAAAAAGCACACATAAGACTAGCCACTACTATTTCAATTTCTCCTTCATTTGCGTCAGATGTTCCTGTTTTTACAGATAGACATGTTGAGATTTTGTTTGTTGATGAAAAAACTATTGATTTTGTTTTCACCAATCTCCGTTTAACATATGGTTTTTCTATGGTTTTAGTCATGTTAAAGTAAATTGATGATGCTTGTAAACAAAGTTTAAATTTCTTTATTCAAGTATTTTTTTCTTCTTTAAATTTTTTTTTTACAAATTCCTTCATTATTATTATTTTTTTTTATAAGAAGCTAAAATTAGATTTAGATCAAATTATTTTTAAGTTGGAAGAATTAAGAAAGTCAATTTTTTTAGTTTATAATAATTTATTCAAGAGAAAACAGCATATATAACAGAATACCTCAATGTTTTTGCAAGTTTCAAAATTACAACCCTGTTATTCTCAGTTTAAACATTATTGCAGGTAGCAACCCTGTGCAGAATACTTAAACTAAAGTACTTAGCTTTTTTGGATTAAATTTTGATTATACATCCATGTTGATATTTCACATGGAATGTACACAACAGATCTTTAAATCTTTTTTTTATAAATAACATTTATTTCTTATATTTTGTCCAATTTCAATCAATACTCTGCACCATCTTTCTAACCTTTGCATTGTCAAGCAACCCCCCTAATTCAATTTAACAAAGTTTCTGATTTTTCTTTTTAATTTAGTTAAATTCTTTTTCAATCATCTCTAAAAACTTAATTTCCTTAAGTAAATTGTAAAAAATATGGTAAATAGTAGAGAAAAATGGTGTTGTTTTTTGGAATACATTATATCACTACCATTAGCAATAATTGTTTAAGTTTTTGATCTACATTACAAATCTGGACATCTGTAATGGGCATTCCAAGAATGCCACTCCTGCACTGTTTAAAATTCATGGAATCATATTTTGTATGATTAAATACAAACACATATACGCAAATGAAATACACACATGTATTCATAAATAAAAACAAATTACCTTCACATTGACCCATATAGTTTTTAATGTAACCACCAGCACACAAGCATTCAAAACCTGTTTCATCACCAATACATCTTTCACCGGACGGACATGTTGACATATTTGCATATGCAGCACAATCATCCGACGCTAATTTAAAAAATAAAAAAACTAAAAAAAACTATTGCTTTATGTATTCTACCTGACTGTGTTATTCTAATTGATGAAACGTATTTACAAAAGAATGTCCAATATCATGGAGGAAGTGTGTATGGTGCTGATGATGATGGCAATTTCCATTCTTGTATAGTTGTGTTCATGGTGGTTAGCCTTAAAGAATTGAAGCCCTTTGTTATTAAGGCCTATCCAGAACTTTGAACTTCTGGTTTTTTAATCAGTTCAGATATAGAAGAAACATTTAAAACCTTATGTAAAGTATCTTTCAATGCATGAGCTAAAATAAGGAACAATCTAGATTTAAAATGATTATGAAAGAACCTTTTCACTTTGCCTTTATGGTTAATTGACATGCAACATTTATGCTACCTTTCAGTTAAGGACATATAGAATCTTACACAGGAAGTGAAATCTGTTTACTGACAAATGAGAAAGTTTTCACTTTAAAGGGATCATTCAATAATCTGAACAATTAGAGATTAAAAAGGTATTGGTAATTTCTCTGGATACACCCTGAGTAAATTGGCTAATAGGAAGAATGATAAAACTGTATGAAGATAGCAACAAACATGTTGGAATCGTGAAAGTTGTTACAAAAAGAAATTTATATGATCCATATCAAGACTATGTCATCTCGAACTTGAAAGTTAAATACTTAATAGATTAAAATCCTTCAAAGAAGAGGAAAATATACAATATTTGTATATTTCAACATTTTTAAATTTAAAGTTTTTTAATTTTAAAGATAAACTTATGATGCTAAATCACTAAAATATTCTTTGAGAGTTTTTGGTTATATTACCAAAATATCACTAGTTGTACCTTCATTATAACAGATGTACATATTTCATATCTTTGTTGTTAACATTACTCTCTTCATTATAATACCATTACCTTAAACACTTACACTTCTTTTGAAATTCAAGTGAGCTTTTTTTGATTGCATTAATCTTGTTTGGAAAGTCAGGCAAGTAATCTGAACCAAACCAAGTAACACACACAACATTAAATCTCTGAAATCTTTTATTAAAAAAACGGAAATTCAAAGTTTTGAACAGGCCTTATTAAAAAAGGGGAACAATTTTTTATGGCTAACCACCATAAACATAACTATATCAGAATGGAAATTACCATGATCATCAGCACCAATCAAACTTCCTCTGTGATATTGGACATTCTTTTGTAAATACGCCATAAGAAATATACAAATATTGAATCTCTAAACAATACTCTTGTCCAAGTACCAAATAATATTCCCATGCATGAGGTGCCTAACTTTTACATTCATCAATTTCTAAAATCAAGAAAAAGTTTGTTATCAAGAAAACTATATAATCAATAAACTTGATTAAATATGAAGCATAATTTTTTTTCATGGAATGAATATTGAATGAGTTGAAAAATAATCATAGCAATTACCTTCACAAAGCAGCAGATGATTCATGATGTAACCTTCTTTACACAAGCAATCAAACTGACCAGGGCTTATCATTGAGCAGTTAGAATTAATTGGACAAACAGACTCCAAAGAACACAGGTTAATCTCTGTAAAGCAAACAATAGCAATAATACAAACAGTAGCCAATATCAATTATATCAATATTTGTAAATTTAAAAAATTGTATATAAATTGTTGTAATATCCAAAAATTGAATTAAAAGTAATGTATAAAAAAAACTTGCAGGTAGAAAGAGTGAACCTCACCTTCACAACTATGTGTATTTGTATTGAATTCAAAGCCAGCCATACAAATACAGTCATATGAGCCTTCAGTATTTTTGCAGTGCGCATTCTCTCCTTTGCACCATTTAAGGCACTCATTAATATCTGAATATATGAACTTTTTTTAGAAAAGGTTTAAAAACAAAAATATGGAAATTTTTTTTTTTTTTTTTTTTTTTTTGCAATCAAACAATCTCTTTGAATTAAGATAAAAAGAAAATCCACTAACCTATGCAGATGTTGTCTGCAGATAAGTCCCAGCCAGAAGGACAAGAGCAGTTGTATGTTCGATTACTTTGAAGGACATTCTCATTTTGACAAATTCCTCTCACAGGATCACACTTGTGCAGATTGGCCTCACATTCATCATAATCTTGACATAAATCAGCAACTGCATTGTAAAAAGAGCCTGCTGGACACTGACACTGAAATGTTCCATACCCATTGATGCAGGTGGCATTTTTACAATAGTTCTCACATTCATTTACATCTAAGCAATTACAAAAAAAGCAATATAAAAAACAACCTTTTTTTAAATTTAGAAAAAATGAATTACCAATAGAGATAACAACCTACCCACACAACTCTTCTGATCCTCGTCTATTTTCCATCCATCATTGCAGGAGCATTTATAACCACCTTCTGTGTTAATGCATTTGCTGTTCAACCAATTGCAGTTGTGATTTCCTGATGCACAGTCATCAATATCTTAAGAAAAATAAAAAAGACTTTAGAATAACAATTTCAATAATTAGAAAAATTGGAGGTTGAGGTTGATGATTGAAAGACTGATAAGAAACAAAAGTAAACTTCTTACCTTCACAAGTTAACAAGTTATCAAAAGAAATGTAACCATTTTTACAAAAGCATTTTGCATTGGTGGAGTTGACCACTTGACACTTTTGGTTTTTGTATGAAAAACATGAGAGAGAACCACATAGGGCTGACAAAAGTAAAAATAATATTTCTATTAATAACTTTAAAAAAAGATAAATGCAAAGACAGCAATATAACAAACAGTGTTGATATACACAAATAATGCTTCATATATTTACATTTTTAGCAAACACTCCATTCTTTTTAGACAATTAAAATAAACATTTTCTTTCAAAATATATATATAAATATAGAGCCTAAACTGCAGAACTTTGCTTTTAATTAAATTTGTAAAAATTTCATTTACTTAATTAATTTAAACAACAAACCATGTTAACAAGTACACCTGGAAAAATGTTTAAAAAAAAATATTAAAATTAAAATTAAAGCAATCAGAGCAATTTAATTAGGGAAAACATCCAAATGAAGTATATAAACAAGTCAACAGTTTTAGAGAAAGCATACCATAAGATTTGTCTAACAGATAAATATTTTGTATAAAATGAAGCAAGAAAGTGTTTTGCTGACATAAAAGTTCAACATTTTCAATGCTGTAAAAACTGTTATTGGAAAATCAAACCAGTGAATATTGAATATTAATGAGATTTTCACTGATCTCACTAGTCATGAAATATCTTGAAAATATCTTATTTACATTTATCTGATTTAAATAAATGCTACAGTGAATGATTACTGTGACACATTGCTCAAACAGATTTTTTTGTATCAAAATCCTGAAAATCAAAATTTAATCAACATAAAACTTACAATCAGAATCAACTGCAACTATAGGTGGATAGTATGGTGAGCTCAAGACGCTATCATTATATGTTATAGCTTGAAGATATGAGGTATATGGCTCTCCTTCATCCAGAGCAAAGTTCTCATCTTAAAATAACAAATGTAAATAAATATCAGAGTAGCTTGTGACACACTAAAACTAAATCTGCTGCTAAAAACAGAAAAACAAAACTGCAAATTATAGTTACAGATTTCAGAATCCCTTCGGTATCGATTGGATTTTGAAATTGATCCACCAACTTTGAATTTCTTATCTTTTGTAGTAACTCGACCAACTCGATAACAACCACCAACATGATTATCAATATCTTCCATTGTATATTCATATGTTGCTTTTTTAGGGCTCAGTAAGTTGAGTAGTTTTTGAACAATTACATAAATAAATCTAAAAAAAAATTTTAAGTTCGGAAAAAATACTTTTTTTAGCTTTTAGATCTTTTTAAATTTTTTTTCATCCTTAACTTTATTCATTTATTTTTATAGATTGCTTTATCATCAGATATATTTTTTCTACCAATAAGATGAAAAAATGTGTCTGATAATAAAACAATTTATTTATTAATTTCACTCAGGCAGATTCAGATTTTGTTTCTCTTTTCTAAACTTCTATCAAATTTGACTCCACAAGACATGACAAGAATCATTCAATTTCTTTACAAGTAAGAATTCTTACTAGAAGAGTCATAAACAGAAAAATTCAATGGCCTCTCCAACTTATTCAAACAAAGCTTTTTTATTATGCTTGACTGAAAAACTGATTTATAGTATATAAAATAACTTAGTTTGTAGTTATAGTGTATATTCTAGTAAAGTTTTATTTTGTTTTTTAGCAAGCAATAATAAAAGGATGTATAAGTTACTATAAAAAGTGAATCAATAAATAAACAAATACTGTATTTCATCTTCATCTACATCTTTAAGTGGCAGTATAGTAATTTCAAAAGATGTTGAAGTTACACCCAAAGGAGGAGGGCCTACAAAACAAATTTAACTTTAAAAAATATTCCTCAAAGATATAAATATCAAAAAAATACATTTTAAACACTGGACACTTAAATTCACAAGTAATAAACACTAAGAAAAAATACCAGCACAGCTGTCATTAGTTGCACTTAAAACCCAATCTCCACTGCAAGAGCAATTAAAACTGCGGAAGGTATTTTTGCAAACACCATAAAACCAGTTGCAAGCTTTGTTTACAACACACTCATCAATATCTAAATGCAACAAACTGATTTTCAAATCTAAAATTTACATAATAAATGTCACTGAAGTTCTACATTTTTCAAAGTAAAAATTAAACTTTATTAGGGGTTTTTGGGTAGAGGGGACATAAGGATTGATCAATAGAGTCTAGCAATAATATTGCTGAAAAACAATATTACTGCAAGACTTTTGATTGATTGACCAATCCTTATGTCTGCATGTAGAATTTAACACCGTTTAAAGAAACTGCTAAATCACCATAGGTTGTACTCTGACAGTATAGGCTTCAACTTTTTAAGCAAAATAATTTTATTTCATAATAAAAAAATAACAATTTTTGAAATGAAAAAAAATCTTTTTTAAGGCTGCAGCTAAAGAATTTTAACAAATAATAAAACAAAGCCAATATCTTTAAAACTAAAAACAAGAAAACAGAAAACAAATTGCTTACTTTTTTATAGGCTAATCGCATACAGATCTAATTTTAGAAGATACAATAGAAACAAAATTGTTTGCTGTAAACCTTAATTTTTTAATGTATAAAACGTGTTGTTTTACTTGTGTCACTGTTGAAGTTAGCTGCATATAAGCTAAGTTTATACATGCAAACCTGTCTTAATAACATAAGAGTAACACGCAGAAGTTGTAAGTTGTCTTAATAATGTAAAAATAATGTAGTTCTCTCACAAAAGTTTGCAAGAATAGGTTAATGTTTTGGGAATATCAGCCTTAATGAATTTAAAGAATTACCTATTAGAATAAATCTAAAAAAAAAAGGTCCTCAAGAGTCTTAGAGAAACATATTTTAAAAGATTTTAAAGATATTTATTCTTCTGGACTGAGCTCTTGCCATTTGCTGTTGTGTGTGAAGTTCAATCTTTGCTGGATTAGGAACCATTTGCTCCTGAAGTTTCAGCTTTATGTATAAGATGAGACACAGCTAAACTGGTTGCCTTGAATACATTGGCAATGCATTGGTGTATTAGGTATTTTACTTTTAATTACTTATTTTTGGTTTTACGAGGACAACCCATCTTTAAAATGATTAAAGTTTAGCTGTAAAGTTTAAAGTTATACAAAACTTTTCTAATTCTTCTTCAAATAGCATGCAGGACCAACATATTACCGATTAGGCTTCAAAAACTAGGGCCAGATGAAAGAGCAAACCTCAGATCCATTCAGCCCTTAACAAAGACTTGAATGGATTTTATTCAAACCATCAAATGTCAACAATTTCAATATTTTTTGTAAAAAAACTGACTTTTTCTTCACTTATCAAAACAGCTATAAAATAGGAAAAGAAAATGCCCTTTAATAGATCATTTTCATTTTCACTTGATGATGGATGAAAGGATGTTTGATGGTGTTAATCTAATTTCAATCCTTTAAAACATCACTTTCATAAAAACATTTACTTGTTATTTGCTACAACTTAATAAGAAAATAATTTCATTAAAACAGGAAAAAGAAACTCATCATAAGCTACAAAAACTAAAAACAGAATTAATGCTTTTGTATTTCGATTGTTACAAAACATACCAACACAACTTGTTCCATTTAACTGCAGCCCAACTTCACACGAGCAGCTGTAACTTCCTATTGTATTTTTGCATATACTATATGGCCAGTTGCAAGTAGTAGCACACTCATCAATATCTAAATTGTTCCCAAGTTCATAAAAAAGTCAACATAGAAAACAACTCTAATTAAATGTATAAAAACTTAACAATACTCCTTAAAGTTTGATATCAAATTTTTGTTCATTGCATCATTACTATTTACACACTGCACAGTTTTTTAAAATAAATTTATATGTAGTCTTGACTTTTATAAAAGTCTTTGAAGTCATCTAACTCTTTTCAAATAAAAAAAAAAAAAGAGTAAAAAATTCAATTTTGATTGCAAAATATTATTTTTTAAATGGTCAAATAGTAAAAAAATAATGGGAAAAAAACTAAATGTCTAAAAATGAGTTGACACTTTACCGATGCATTCATTTCCTTTAGCATTTAATTCGAAGCCACTTTCACAAGCACATTCGTAGCTGCCATTAAGATTTTTGCATTTATTATTTGGCCAGTTACAAGTGTACTTACATTCATCAATATCTAAATTTAAAGTGAAATAGAAAAGAATCCAAACAGAGCTTGAAGATGGTAATATTTAAGTTATAAAATGAAGAAAGATTATAAAAATATCATTACTAACAAATTTTAAATGAATGCAAAAAAGAAAAACATTAAAAATGTTTTCTAAAAATATCTTTATAAATGTTTTATAAATAAATGCAAAACATACCGTTGCAGACAGTGTTTTTACTGAGTGAGCTCTTTTGTGTATAACCAGGTAAACAACTGCACACAAAACTACCAATGGTATTAGTGCAGAAAGAAGCATCTGAACAACTTGTGCCAACACTTTTATTGTTACATTCATCAAAGTCTGATTAAAGATGATAAAATTATCTAATTAAAATTATCTTTTCAGTAAAAATAACAAAAAAATTAAATAAACAATAAAATAAAAAAAACTCATATTATAATTTCACTTTTATCAATTTTATACAATCAAAAGGCTCTAATCACATTAAGGTTCAAGTGAGATTTTGTTATTGTTTGAAACCAAAAAATGTTTAATTAAAAACTGCAAAATAAAAAATCCCTACAAACATCTACCTGTGCATAAATGTATTATTAAACGTACATCATGAATAAATAAAAAAACAACTGAAAGTTACCAATGCATTCTGTCTTTTACATTAAAATTAAATATAATATACTTTCAAAAGCTCACATAAATGCATCAATGTCTAAAATGACTTTTTTCATTGATATCAAAATATAAATAAACTTATCTAGCCAGTGAAACTTAAACTTTTCTGCATTCGTTAAAAATTATTATAAATATTAAAAAATATCATGCCCTAATGTATGAAAAACAAAACAACTTAAGTTACCAATACATCCTGTTTTGGTGGCGTTTAACTCAAAGCCATTTGTGCATGAACAAATGTAGCTTCCATTCAGATTTCTACAGTTGCTATTTGGCCAATTGCATGTGTAACTACATTCATCCACATCTAAAGTAGAAACACATCACGTGTAAAATAGAACTTAAACATTAAAAGTCAAAAAAATATAAATTATTAACCCATATGTGGCTAGCGTCAGTTTAAACTGACAGTCACATTATCCGATTTAATTTGCAAAATAACAAACATTCTTTGCATTTTTTGTAATAATTACGTCATGTGTGAATGTATGATGCTGATAATAAAGTAAACTGCATTAACTTATTTTAATTTTTGCTCAGTTGACACACTTTAGTAGCGTTGATTAATATTTTTCGAACATGAGTGTTTCGTCAAGAAAAAGGTATGCATATATGTTTTGTTTTTAGTTGAAATATAGATTAAATATATTGTTAAATATCGTTTTAACATTTAAATATTCGGTATAGTCAACAAAGCTAGTCTTCTTAAATTTTTATGCGATTTCTGTGCGTCAGTTTAAACTGACACTAGCCGCAGGAGGGTACAGGTTTTCAAACAGTTTATTCACCTTGGAATAGAAGGCATTTTCATCAGTTTGTAGACACTGTATGACTCCTTGTAAATATATGAGCCTTATCTAATACAAAATAATTAAACTACAGCAGTCTGGTATTTATGTAAGTTACTGTGACCCACCTTATTTCCCTTCTGAGTTCTTATATTTGAAGGTTGAGAGTTGTTTATTGTTAATTTTTATTATTATTTTACTGCTATTTTATAATGACGTAATTTGTGGGAATGCTTTGACGTCATTTCAACATCAGAGCAAATAAATAAGTAATAACTAATTTCATATATTTTGCAGGTACCGGTTTCATGAGGTGCTACAATTGCTAGAAGATACAGATGATGAATGTCTTCAGAGCGCCGAAATATCAATTGTTCCTCCAATGACCTCTGGTGCAGACACTGACGAAGATTCTGGTGATGAGAATGAGGTGTGTGGAGATCCAAACAGTCTCAATCGTAATCAACTTCTGGCGGATGCGACGATGAAACTACGAAGACCCAATGGAACTGATGTTATTGGAATGGAAGAGTCGGACGGTGCAGAAGACACTGCAGAGGAGGACAATGCAGAAAATAATATACAGGACACTGCAGATGATATAGTGGAACAGGGTCCGCAGCACAAGAGAACAAAGAAACAAGTTCCGTATAAACCGTCATGGGTCAAAAGCGACTTCAAGGATGCCGTCAGAAAGGAAAAGTTTCCATGGACCATACCCCCACCTAAAGTAGAAAACCATCTGTCACCAGTGTCATTATTTAAGTTGTTCATGACACCAGAATTAATGCATAGAATATGCAACGAAAGCAAAGAATACGCTGCTCAAAAAGGCCATGACAATTTTGATCTGGACATTACATCACTCAAGCTTTTCCTATCGATTCTTCTAATAAGCGGCTATGCTCCTCTGCCTCGTCGCCCTTTGTATTGGGAAACTGCGGGGGATGTACACAATTCCATGGTGTCGGCTGCTATGTCACGCAAAAAATTCAGTTCCATAATGAGTAATATACATTTTGCCAATAACAACGAACTTGATATGACTGACAGGTTTGCCAAAGTCCGCCCTCTTATCCAGTCCATCAATTCTGCTTGCCTGGCAAACTTTCAGCCTGAACAAATCATCAGCATCAACGAAAGTATGATCCCTTATTACGGAAAACACGGTGCAAAGCAATACATCCATGACAAACCCATCAAGTTCGGGTATAAGATGTGGGTGGCAGCAACTCGTTTGGGATATGTAATCAATTTCTACCCATATCAAGGTTGCGGCACGACAGATAAAGATCTGGGCCTCGGTGGATCGGTGGTGGTCAATCTCACAAAAGATTTACCAAAACGTGACGGTAATTTCTTTCACATGTTGAAAGAAATTACCGTCTTACCAGCCCACGACTGTTGCGCTTACTAGCGCAACAGTCGAAATTACTCTTTACCAGCCCACGACTGTTGCGCTTACTAGCGGATAGAGGAATGGCCACCACGGGCACTCTCCGTTCTAACCGAACTGAAGGTGCGCCATTGAAAAACATCAAAGCAATGGACAAGCTGCCTCGTGGCTCGCATGACGTTGCCCTGGATCAAAAGGCTAATGTATGCTTGGTACGCTGGCATGACAGTAAGATTGTGACAGTCGCATCAACTTACGCTGGTGTCGCACCACTTCGCAAAGCTAAGAGATATTCATCAGCACAGAAGAAGCGCATAGACGTTGATCAGCCTTCAGTAATACAACTGTACAATTATGGTATGGGCGGTGTGGACCGCCTAGACCAAAATCTAGCTTGCTATATATTTCAGCACCGACCAAAGAAATGGTAATGGCCAATATTTAGATTTTGTGTTGATTTGGCCGTTCAGAACGCCTTCTAGCTGTACCGTATGCAGGAGAAAATACCTGACGCCCCGGAGCATGATCTGCTGTCATTTCGACGTCAGATTGCACAAACCTATGTGCAGACACTATCAATGAAGAAGAATTTAGTGCCGTATCCGCCACCTCGTGTAGCAGTCGATCGACGAGTACTTACTGAAGTACGCACAGATGCTACAAATCACTGGATTGCTCAGGGTACACAGCGTCGATGTGTGGCACTCGGCTGCAAAGGCACATCAGTCTTCTACTGTGAGAAGTGCAATGTGGGACTGCATCCTGGTTGCTTTAAGGCATTCCACTGCAAATAAGTGATGCCTGTTTTTGTCAATGAAATATAGTCTTTGCAACTTAACATTAATGTGACATTACAGTTATTATGTGCTATTTAAAAGTTCATGATATTTTTTGGATCCATTTCGTTGTTTCTGAACACTTTTGCGTCAAATGGGCAGTTTTCACTCGCTAGGTGGGCCTGTGAAATAATTAATAACAGTTATAAAACGTCACTGTGAGTTATGCTGCATCAGTTAACATTGCCATGTGATTCCTGGTTTCAGAGTTTGACTATTCTTCTTGTCATAGCCAAATATGACACGTGAGAAAACCTGTACCCTCCTGCAGCTAGCGTCAGTTTAAACTGACACCTATATTTTCACCTATATTCACTTAAGTATATAAAAAATTATGAAACAGTTGATGAATATTGTTCATTTGGACCTAAATCACACCAAATAAAGACAAGAAACACATTTTAAAAATCATGGGTTTATATGGGTTAAACAACTACTTACCGACACATTTCGTAGAACCAATTCCAGCAAGTTGAAAACCATTTGGACACAGACATGAGTAGCTACCAACTGTGTTTATGCATTGATTGTTTCCATATTTACATTCAGTTTTACACTCATCAACATCTTAAAAGTGTTTGATGTAATTAAATTCATGCAATTAATCAAGTTTATTCATTACTTTAAACATTGAAAGTACTAAGCAAGATCATGCTCTGTGAAGAAAAAATCACATACCCTCACAGCTGGTTTTATTTTCATTTAACTGAAATCCAGCCTCACAGGAACACAAGTAACTACCATCAGTATTGAGACATTTGCTACGACTCCAATAGCATGTGGATAGACATTCATTAACATCTAAAATGTAAAAAAATTCTGATTCATTATCATTATGAGATCATGACCATGCCTTCAAGCAGTTTTGGGTGCAGATAGAAAGACATAAATATATAAAAGATCAAAACACCATTACTAGCAAAGTAGACACATACCGAGGCAAACTGTTTTACTGCTAAGTAAGCCAGATTGAGAATAACCAGGTAAGCATTCACAAACAAAACTTCCATTTGTGTTTTTACAAGTAGAGGAACTTGTGCAGTTTGTACCCTCACTTTTCATTTGGCATTCATCAATATCTAAATGCAATTTTATAACCCATGCCTTATTTTTAATAATGTCCACTAAATCATTTTCCATAAAGTGTTAAGTGAATATCATTTAAATATTTATAAGTGACTTTTTTTATTGAAAACTAACTCTTAAGAAATAAATATACTCTTGTAAACAGCGATTTAAAATAATGATAAGTAATATTTACCAGCACAAATAGTTCTGTTGCTTAATGCACCGACTTGAGAATAACCAGGTAAGCATTCGCAAACACAACCTCCATTAGTATTTTTACAAGCGGAGAAACTTGTGCAGTTTGTACCCTCACTTTTCATTTGGCATTCATCAATATCTAAATGCAATTTTATGACTCCTAGTAAAGCTAGATTTGTAAAAGAAACTGATATAAAAAGCACAATAGCAGTTGAACTTAATTTCCTTCAACTATGCTGAATCAAAGTTACTAAGAATATAGATGCTAAATAAATAAACACATAACATAAATATATAAATACTAAATGCTAAACATATAAATACTACATGAAATGTCATAAAATGAGAGGACAAGAATAAGAAAACATTGTTATATAGGCCATTTGTTATTACATGTTAAATTAATATTTAATACATATATATTTAATAATAATATATTACATATTAGCATCATTGCAATTATTTTATTGAAATTTATTACACACAATGCTAGAGGCAGAGTATTAAAAAAACATCTACTGCTGTTTTTAGAAACTTCAAAAAAAACCTTAAGCATTTGGAAATAAACAAAAGTTTACATGCAGTAATGTTGAATTTTTTTATGTTGCTAATGAAATCAAGACTTGGATTACTAACAACTGATAAAAATGATGACATATTAATAATATCTTTAACAAGAGCAATATTTTATACATAAGTGAAAGCTTCTTGCTCATTTCTAAAGCATATGGCATCTGTGGCAAGTAAAGATGTTATAATACGGACAATGCCAAACAGATTTAAGAATTAAAATTATTTAGACTTGCACTCAATTTTAGATGGAACAGAGTTTTTTTATTGAAACACCAAAAAATTTAGACTTACAGAAACTCACATAGGAGTGAATATAAACATCACAATTTAATAAAAACATCACTAGATGCAGCTCCAAAGTCATCAATAGATTTTGCTTCTAAAGCTTATAGGGGTTCAATTTCAGATAATGAAATAACAAATTACGGCAACAATTTAGATTACATTCCAAAATAATCTCGCATCATGTATGATAATGGCTTCAATATTAACACTGAATGCTCTGAACATTTGATTTACCACACTGTTTTGTCTGGTTTGAAAGGTGCAGCTCAAATGACCCCTAATGAAGTAAAGAAAACAAAGGAAATCGCTAACTTAAAGATCTTGGTTGAACAAGCTATTAGTAGACTGAAGACATTTAGAATTTTGGCAACAGAGTGCCAAATTACATTGTTGAAACTATTTGAAAATGTTATTGTTGTTTCCTTAGCTTTGAGTAACTTAAGAAAACAAATATGTTTGACTTTATGGCATCATAACAAAACTATTTTTGTTTATTATGTATACATACATACATACATACATACATACATACATACATACATACATACATACATACATACATACATACATACATACATACATACATACATAAATATATATATATATATATATATATATATATATATATATATATATATATATATATATATATATATATATATATATATATATATATATGTATATATATATGTATATATATATATATGTATATATATATATATATATATATATATATATATATATATATATATATATATATATATATATATAGCACTATCAAACCATTTTTTGTGCTGTAAAATCGTTTTGAACTGTTTATTCGAATATATGAATATGAATACTCATTTTTGCAATGTTTTCTTTATGTACAGTATATATATATATATATGATATATATATATATATATATATATATATATATATATATATGATATATATATATATATATATATATATATATATATATATATATATATATATATATATATATATATATATATATATATATATATATATATATATATATATATATATGAGAATTGTTTTTAAAGTTTATATTTGCAAGATAATTAAATCTGTTGGTTGATTAAATTACCAATATCAAAAGTAAATAAGTTAAAAAATAGTTACACAAGTTTCATCAAAACAACTCTCATGAAGAGTGCTTCAAATAAAATAACCCATTTTGGCTGAAATGCAGTAAAAACAGACCAATAACTTTTGTATTGTATTTAGATTAGTAATATGTAAGTAATATATCCATATAGAAACACCATATTAGATATTTTGATAAGTAAAAAATTTTTAAATGTAAACAATCAAATAAATAATAAAATCATTTAGTAAAAAAATTAAGAAAACATCATAAATACTATATTGATAAAAAAAAACAACACTATATACATCAATAAAGAATACAAAACAAATGAGTTATATAAAGTAAAAAGTGGGCGTGTAACATTTTATAATCCAATTAGTAAGAAACTCACCAGTGCAGTTCGTGTTCTTAGTAGGGTTACCAATAGGAGAAAACCCAGTTAAACATTCACAAACAAATGAACCAAAAGTATTCAAGCAAGTTGAAGAGTTGGAGCATTCAGTGCCAGAAATGTTTAAATAGCACTCATCGACATCTACTAAAGCTGTAACAAATAATAATAATCAGTACAAAAAGATATGTAAAAAAAATAAAACACGCAAAAAAAAAAAAAAGAATCCAATAAAATCAGTAACAAATACTGTTACAGAAAAGAAAAAGTACAAAATTTAAAAAAGCTATAGAAAAATTTTAAAAAACTGTTAGCAACTAAAAAGGAAAAGAGTTTGGAACTCACTTGTGGTAGATGAAGGTTGAGTTAAGGTAGATGCTAATGCAGTGGTTGTAACTTGATTTGTAGAGTTTTTAATTTGATTTGTAGAGGTTGAAGCTTGAGTTGTGGTGGTTGAAGCTTGAGTTGTAGTAGTTACAGCTTGAGTTGTGGTAGTTGGAGCTACAGTTGTGGTGGTTGTTGATTCAGATAAAGTAGTCACAGCTTGAGATGTGGTATTTGGGTCTCTAGTTGTGGTAATTTGAGCAAAAGTTGTGGTAGTTGGAGCTACAGTTGTGGTGGTTGTTGATTCAGATAAAGTAGTCACAGCTTGAGATGTGGTATTTGGGTCTCTAGTTGTGGTAATTTGAGCAAAAGTTGTGGTAGTTGAAGCTGGAGTTGTGGTAGTTGTTGACTCAGTTGTAATAATTGGAGCTATAGTTGTGGCAGTTGAGACCACATTTGTGATAGTAGGAGCTACAGTAATGGTGCTTGGTACATCAGTTGTAGTAGTTGAAATTACAGTTGTGGTAGTTTGGGCTACAGTTGTGGTAGTTGGAGCTACAGTAATAGTGATTGGCGCATCAGTTGTAGTACTTGAAAATAAAGTTGTGGTAGTTTGGGCTACAGTTGAAGGGATTGAAGATACAGTTGAATTGGATGGTGAATCAGTTATAGTAACTGGAGCTACAGTAGTGGAAATTGGGGCAACAGTTATGGTAGTTGGAACAACAGATATGGTGGTTGGTGACTCACTTACAGCAGTTGAAGATACAGTTGAAGTGGTTGGTAAATCAGTTGTAGTAACTGCAGCTTTAGTAGTAACAAATAAAGTTGAAGTACTTGAAGCTTCAGTTGTCGAAATTAAAGCTTCTGTAGTAGTAATTGCAGGTTCTGTTGTAGAAGTTGCAGCTTCAGTAGTAGTAGTAGCAGGAACAGTTGCGGTAGTTGGAAATTCAGTTGCAGTTGTAGCAGATTCTGTGGTAGAAGTTAGATAATCAGTTGTAGTAATTGCAGCTTCAGTAGTAGAAGTAGCAGGATCAGTTGCAGTAGTTGGAACTTCAGTTGTAGAAGTAGCAGATATTACCGTATTAGTTAGATAACCAGTTGAAGTAATTGCAGCCTCAGTTGTAGAACTAGCAGCTAAATTTTTGGTAGTAGGAACTTGAGTTGAAAAAAAAGAAGCTTGAGTTGTAGTAGTTGCAGCTTCAGTTATAGTAGTACCAGATTCTGTTGTAGTAATAAAAACATCAGATATAGTAGTTGCAGCTTCAGGTGTCGTAGTTGAAGATTCGGATGTAGTAGTAGCAGCATCATATGTAGAAGTAGCAGCATCATGTAAAGTACTTAAAACTTCAGTTGTAGTAGTTGCAGCTTCAGTTGCAGTATTAGGAGCTTCAGTTGTAGTAGTATCAGATTCTAGTGTATTTGATAGAACTTCAGTTGTAGTGGTTGCAGCTTCAGTTGTTGCAGTAGC
This sequence comes from Hydra viridissima, assembly GCF_058129835.1. Lineage (NCBI taxonomy): Eukaryota > Metazoa > Cnidaria > Hydrozoa > Anthoathecata > Hydridae > Hydra > Hydra viridissima. Next base: position 13,240,243 of record NW_028324307.1, on the reverse strand, counting down.
AGATTCTGTTGTAAAAGTCAGACCTACAGATGTAGTACTTGCAGCATCAGGTGTATTAGTGGTAAACTCTGTTGTAGTAGTAGCAGTTTCAGAAGTAGTGATAGCAGCTTCAAATGATGTACTTAAACCTTCAGTTGTGGTAGTAGCAGATTCTATTTTAGTTGTAAGAGCTTCTGTTGTAGTAGTAGCAGATTCAGTTGTAATAGTTAAAACTTCAGTTGTAGCAGTTGCAGCGTAAGGTGCAGTAGTTGTAACTTCGGATGTAATAGTTGCAGCTTCAGTTGTAGTAGTTGCAGCTTCAGTTGTAGTAGTTGAAGCTTCAGTAGTAGAAGAAGCAGATTCTGTTGTAGTAGTAACAACTTCAGATGAAGTAGTTGCAGCTACAGGTGTATTAGTTGAAAAATCAGTGGTGGTAGTAGCAGCTTCAGTAATAGTTGTAGAAGCTTCAGTTGTAGTTGTTAAAGCCTCAGTTGTAATAGTGGCAGTTTCAGTTACAGCAGTTGCAGCATCAGTTGTAGTAGTTGCACCTTCAGTTGTAGTAGAAGCAGATTCTAATGTAGTAGTTGCAGCTTCAGTTGTAGTAGTTGCAGCTTCAGTTGTTGTAGTAGCAGATTCTGTTGTAGTAGTAACAACTACAGATGTAGTAGTTGCAGCTACAGGTGTATTAGTTGAAAAATCAGTAGTAGTAGTAGCAGCTTCAGTAATAGTTGTATAAGCTTCAGTTGTAGTAGTTAGAGCTTCAGTTGTGGTAGTTTCAGCAACAGTTGTCGTAGTTGCACCTTCAGTTGTAAAGGTAGCAGCTTCAAATGAAGTAGTTAAACTATCAGCTGTGGTAGTAGCAGATTCTTTTGTAATTGTAAGAGCTTCAGTTGTAGCAGTAGCAAACTCAGTCGCAGTAGTTAGAACTTTATTTGTAATAGTTGCAGCTTCACTTGCAGTAGTTGCAGCTTCAGTTGGAGTAGTAGAAGATTCTATGGTAGTAGTGAGAAATTCAGATGTAGTAGTTGCAGCTTCAAGTGTAGTATTTGGAATTTCAGTTGAAGTAGTAATAGCTTCAGTTGCAGTAACAGCAGATTCTGTTGTAGTAGTTGCAGCTTCAGGTGTAGTAGTTGCAGCATCAGTTACAGCAGTTGCAGCTTCATTTGTTGTGGAAGCAGATTCTGCTGTAGTAGTTAAAACTTCATATGTAGTAGTAGCAGCTTCAGTTGTAGCAATTGCAGCTTCAGATGTAGTATTTGGAACTTCAATTGTAGTTGTAATGGCTTCAGTTGTGGTAGTAACAGATTCTGTTATAATAGTAGGAGATTCTGTTGTAGTAGATAGAACTTCAGTAGCAGTAGTTGTAGCTTCCATTGATGTCAAAGGAGATTCTGTTGTAGTAGTTAGAACATCAGATATAGCAGTTGCATCTTCATGTGTAGTATTTGGACTATCAATTGTAGTTGTAGTGGCTTCAGTTGTAGTAACAGCAGCTTCAGTTGTAGTAGTTAAAGTTTCTGTTGTAGTCGTAGCAGCTTCAGTTGTAGTAACTGCAGCTTCAGTTGCATTATTTGGAATTTCGATTGTAGTTATAGAGGCTTCAGTTGCAGTAGTAGCAGCTTCAGTGGTAGTAGTTAAAACTTCAGTTGTAGTAGTTGCAGCATTAGTTGTAGCAGTTGCAGCTTCATTTGTTGTGGAAGCAGATTCTGATGTAGTAGTTAGAACTTCAGATATAGTAGTTGCAGCTTCAGGTGTAGTATTTGGATTTTCAGTTGAAGTAGTAATAGCTTCAGCTGTAGTAATAGCAGATTCTGTTGTAGCAGTGAAATCTTCAGATGTAGTAGTTGCAGCATCAGTTGTAGCAGTTGCAGCTTCATTTGTTGTGGAAGCAGATACTGATGTAATAGTTAGAACTTCAGATGTAGTAGTTGCAGCTTTAGGTGTAGTATTTGGATTTTCAGTTAAATTATTAATAGCTTCAGTTGTAGTAGTAGCAGATTCTGTTGTAGTAGTAGCAGCTTCAGTTGTAGCAGTTGCAGCTTCATTTGTTGTGGAAGCAGATTCTGCTGTAGTAGTTAGAACTTCAGTAGTATTAGTTGTAGCTTCCATTGTTGTTAAAGGAGATTCTGTTGTAGTAGTTAGAACTTCAGATAAAGTTGTAGTATCTTCATGAGTAGTATTTGGACTTTCAATTGTACTTGTAGTGGCTTCAGTTGAGGTAGTGGCAGCTTTAGTGGTAGTAATTAAAGTTTCTGCTGTAGTAGTAGTAGCTGCAGTTGTAGTAACTGCAACTTCAGATGTAGTATTTGGAGTTTCGATTGTAGTTGTAGAGACTTCAATTGCAGTAGTAGCAGCTTCAGTGGTAGTAGTTAAAGCTTCAGTTGTAGTATTTGCAGCATTAGTTGTAGCAGTTGCAGCTTCATTTGTTTTGGAAGCAGATTCTGTTGTAGTAGTTAGAACTTCAGTTGTAGTAGTAGAATATTCTGTTGTAGTAGTTAGAACTTCATTTGCAGAAGTTGTAGTTTCGGTTGTTTTTAAAGAAGATTCTGTTGCAGCAGTTAGAATTTCAGATAGAGTAGTTGAAGCTTCAGGTGTAGTATTTGGAACTTCAATTGTAGTTGTAGAGGCTTCAGTTGCAGTAGTAGTAGCTTCAATGGTTGTAGTTAAAGCTTCAGTTGTAGCAGTTGCAGCTTCATTTATTGTTGATGCAGATTCAGTTGTAGTAGTTAGAACTTCATATGTAGTAGTTAAAGCATCAGGTGTAGTATTTGGAAATTCAGTTGAAGTAGTAATAGCTTCAGTTGTAGCAACAGCAGATTCTGTTGTAGTAGTTGCAGCTTCAGGTGTAGTAGTTGCAGCATCAGTTACAGCAGTTGCAGCTTCATTTGTTGTGGAAGCAGAATCTGCTGTAGTAGTTAGAACTTCATATGTAGTAGTAGCAGCTTCAGTTGTAGCAATTGCAGCTTCAGATGTAGTATTTGGAATTTCAATTGTAGTTGTAGAGGCTTCAGTTGTGGTAGTAACAGATTCTGTTATAATAGTAGGAGATTCTGTTGTAGTAGATAGAACTTCAGTAGCAGTAGTTGTAGCTTCCATTGATGTCAAAGGAGATTCTGTTGTAGTAGTTAGAACATCAGATATAGCAGTTGCATCTTCATGTGTAGTATTTGGACTATCAATTGTAGTTGTAGTGGCTTCAGTTGTAGTAACAGCAGCTTCAGTTGTAGTAGTTAAAGTTTCTGTTGTAGTCGTAGCAGCTTCAGTTGTAGTTACTGCAGCTTCAGATGTTGTATTTGGAATTTCAATTTTAGTTGAAGAAGCTTCAGTTGCAGTAGTAGCAGCTGCAGTGGTAGCAATTAATGTTTCAGTTGTAGTAGTTGAAGCATCAGCTGTAGCAGTTGCAGCTTCATTTGTTGTGGAAGCAGATTCTGTGGTAGAAATTAGAACTTCAGGTGAAGTAGTTGCAGCTTCAGGTGTAGTATTTGGAAATTCAATTGTAGTTGCAGAGGCTTCAATTGCAGTAGTAGCAACTTCAGTAGTAGTAGTTAAAATCTCTGTTGTAGTAGTAGCAGCTTCAGTTGTAGTAGTTGCAGCATCAGTTGTAGTAACTGCAGCTTCAGTTGCAGTATTTGGAATTTCGATTGTAGTTATAGAGGCTTCAGTTGCAGTAGTAGCAGCTTCAGTGGTAATAATTAAAACTTCAGTTGTAGTAGTTGCAGCATCAGTTGTAGCAGTTGCAGCTTCATTTGTTGTGGAAGCAGATTCTGATGTAGTAGTTAGAACTTCAGATATACTAGCTGCAGCTTCAGGTGTAGTATTTAGATTTTCAGTTGAAGTAGTAATAGCTTCAGCTGTAGTAATAGCAGATTCTGTTGTAGTAGTGAAAGCTTCAGATGTAGTAGTGAAAGCTTCAGATGTAGTAGTGAAAGCTTCAGATGTAGTAGTAGCAGCTTCAGTTGTAGCAATTGCAGCTTCAGATGTAGTATTTGGAATTTCAATTGTAGTTGTAAAGGCTTCAGTTTTAGTAGTAACAGATTCTGTTATAGTAGTAGCAGTTTCTGTTGTAGTAGTTAGAACTTCAGATAAAGTTGTAGTATCTTCATGAGTAGTATTTGGACTTTCAATTGTACTTGTAGTGGCTTCAGTTGTGGTAGTGGCAGCTTCAGTGGTAGTAGTTAATGTTTCTGCTGTAGTAGTAGTAGCTTCAGTTGTAGTAACTGCAACTTTAGATGTAGTATTTGGAATTTCGATTGTAGTTGTAGAGGCTTCAATTGCAGTAGTAGCAGCTTCAGTGGTAGTAGTTAAAGCTTCAGTTGTAGTATTTACGGCATCAGTTGTAGCAGTTGCAGCTTCATTTGTTGTGGAAGCAGATTCTGTTGTAGTAGTTAGAACTTCATTTGCAGAAGATGTAGTTTCGGTTGTTTTTAAAGGAAATTCTGTTGCAGTGGTTAGAATTTCAGATAGAGTAAATGGAGCTTCAGGTGTAGAATTTGGAATTTCAATTGTAGTTATAGAGGCTTCAGTTGCAGTATTAGCAGCTTTAATGGTAGTAGTTAAAGCTTCAGTTGTATCAGTTGCAGCTTCAGTTGTTGTGGAAGCAGATTCTGTTGTAGTAGTTAGAACTTCATTTGTAGTAGTTGCAGCTTCAGGTGTAGTATTTGGGGTTTCAGTTGAAGTAGTAATAGCCTCAGCTGTAGTAGTAGTTAAAGCTTTCGTTGCAGAAGTAGCAGCATCAGTTATAGTAATTGCAGCATCTGTTGTAGTAATTGCAGCATCAGTTGTAGTAGTTGCATCTTCAGTCATAGTAGTAACAGTTTCTGTTATGGTAGTAGCAGATTCTGTTGTAGTAGTTAGAATTTCAGTAGTATTAGTTGTAGCTTCGGTTGTTGTTATAGGAGATTCTTTTGTAGTAGTTAGAACTTCAGATATAGTAGTTGCATCTTCATGCGTAGTATTTGGACTATCAATTGCAGTTGTAGTGGCTTCTGTTGTAGTAGTAGCAGCTTCAGTGGTAGTAGTTAAAGCTTCAGTTGTAGTAGTTGCAGCATCAGCTGTAGTAGTTGCAGCTTTAGTTGTTGTGGAAGCAGATTCTGTTGTAGTAGTTAGAACTTCAGATGTAGTAGTTGCAGCTTCAGGTGTAGTATTTGGAAATTCAATTGTAGTTGTAGAGGCTTCAATTGCAGTACTAGCAGCTTCAGTGGTAGTAGTTAAAGCTTCAGTTGTAGAAGTTGCAGCATCAGTTGTAGCAGTTGCAGCTTCAGTTGTTGTTGAAGCAGATTCTGTTGTAGTAGTTAGAACTTCATTTGTAGTAGTAGCATATTCTGTTGTAGTAGTTACAACTTCAGTTGTAGAAGTTGTAGTTTCGGTTGTTTTTAAAGGAGATTCTGTTGTAGTTGTTAGAATTTCAGTTAGAGTAGTTTCAGCTTCAGGTGTAGTTTTTGGATATTCAGTTGAAGTAGTAATAGCTTCAGTTGTAGTAGCAGCAGATTCTGTATCAATAGTTAAAGCTTCAGTTGTAGTAGTAGCAGGTTCAGTTGTAGTAGTAGCAGGTTCAGTTTTAGTAGTAGCAGCATCAGTTGTAGTAGTTACAACTTCAGTTTTAGTAGTAACAGATTCTGTTGTAGTAGTAAGAACTTCAGTAGTTAAAGCTGTAGCTTCGATTGTTGTTATAGGAGACTCTGTTGTAGTAGTTAGAACTTCAGATATAGTAGTTGCATCTTTATGTGTAGTATTTGGACTATCAATTGCAGTTGTAGTGGCTTCAGTTGTAGTAACTGCTGCTTCAAATGTTGTATTTGGAATTTCAATTATAGTTTTAGAGGCTTCAGTTGCTGTAGTAGTAGCTTCAGTGGTAGTAGTTAAAGTTTCAGTTGTAGTAGTTGCAGCATCGGTAGTAGCAGTTACAGCTTCAGTTGTTGTGGAAGCAGATTCTGTTGTTGTAGTTAGAGTTTCATATGCAGAGTTGTTATCTGTCCAATATGTCCAAGACAAATTTTCTGCCGACATAAAATATGTCCGAAATATTTTTCTGCCTACCAACTTTGACATAATTTTATGTCTAAAACATTTTCTGCCGACATAAAATATATCCGAAATATTTTTCTGCCTACCAACTTTCACATAATTTTATGTCTAAAACATTTTCTGCCGACATAAAATATATCCGAAATATTTTTCTGCCTACCAACTATGACATAATATTATGTCTAAAACATTTTCTGCCGACATAAAATATGTCCGAAATATTTTTCTGCGAACTTACTTTGACATAATTTTATGTCTGAGACATTTTCTGCCGACATAAAATATGTCAGAGACATTTTTCTGTCCACTTACTTTGACATAATTTTATGTCTGAAACATTTTCTGCCGACATAAAATATGTCCAAAATATTTTTCTGCCTACCAACTATGACATAATTTTATGTCTAAAACATTTTCTACCGACATAAAATATGTCCGAAATATTTTTCTGCGAACTTACTTTGACATAATTTTATGTCTGAGACATTTTCTGTCGACATAAATTATGTCAGAAACATTTTTCTGTCCACATATTTTGACATAACTTTATATCTGAGACATTTTCTGCCGACATAAATTATGTCAGAAATATTTTCTATCCACATATTTTGACATAATTTCATGTCTGAGACATTTGCTGTTTCTTATTTTAGAAGAAAAAATCGTACAACTTTATTGCTCATTTCAGATTAATTTAACGAGTAAAACAAAAGTCTCGATTTCCCCTTATTAGAATGTAAAAACTTAGTCTCAAACTTAGTTTTTATTACTGAATGTGGTTTTTATTATATGGCGTCCTGTGCCACATTAGAAATTATGTTAAGTAGAAAGAAAAGTAGAACTTGTAAAGGATCGAACCATTTACAGCATAAATTCTGGCCAAAATTTATCTTTTAATTTAACCGAACCGTCAGAATCGTTTTTTGAAGAGTAGTGATCTTAACCGAAAATTTATTCCAAATAAAACAAATATCAATGATAATGTTTGGTTGTTAAAATTTTTTTTTCTCTTACACGTTTTTTAAAGAGAAAATATCCCTTTTCAGATTGTAAATGATACAACTCAAACAAATTAAATGGCAATTAAATGCCTTAGAATCAAATATTTGTCTGCTCTCCTCAATCAAACCACATGGCATTATAGGTTGCTAATATTTGGAAAATTGGCATTTTTTTTTTATCCAATGGTACTTTATGGCCATTTACCTTTATTTTGGCATTTTGACACAGAAAAATTTAAGTTCTCGAAAAAGTATTTATTTTGGAAAAAAAGTTGAAATTAATTTTTGCCCCTCAAGAATTTTTAAAGATAATTAAAAACAACTTTTGACTTCCAATCCGAAGATTAACTAGTTGATTTCATTGATGAAATTTGTTCAAAATAAAGTGACGGAATCATTTTGAAACAGCCGCGATATGAAAAAGGGCATTATTATGGCATTTTACATTCACGCTTCTGGCATTTCACATGTAAAAAATGTTGGCAACACTGAATTTAATTGTCAATTAAAACGACTAAAATATGACGACTTGGAATGCTCGCTTCCACGTTTGAGACATTAAAACGATTTTCCTAGCCGCATTAAAAAACGATTATTAATCTAATTATTCATTTTTCGCGGTTTAAACGATTGTCCTGTGGTATAAATAGATCTTGGAATAACTATTTTCTTGTCACTGTTTTTGTTTTCCTTAAGATTTAAAGACAAATATGGAGAATAATTTATTGCACAAACAAGTGAAAAGTCAATTTGAAATTAGTAAAGAAGGAGGAAAGTGTAAAATGTGCAAAAAATTTTACAAAGGCAAGTTAAGTAACCTCAAAGATCACCTTCTTCGAAAACACAAAGAAAAAGCTGGCGAAATCGACTTAGTTGAAACTACTTCGGCTACAAGGAATCGAAATAACGATGAGATTCAATTAATTAAACGAATCAAGCTGGATGTTGATGTAAATCAATTAATTAGAGAAATGATTAAGTTAATGATGAACCGTAACTTGTCTTTCGCGTCAGCTGATGAAATCGGACAATTGTCTTTAGTGAAAAATGCACTCAAAGAATTCAAAATTGTTATAAATCGTCACAGCATGAAACGCTACATTCAACTTGCGTGTGAAAATATTTTTTCGCTCATAAGAGAAGAAACTGAAAATGTTCTTGCCTCGTTGATGTTTGATAGTGCGTCGCGATATGGAAGAAACGTGTTTGGAGTTAGCTGTAGATATGTGAAGGACGGGCAAATAGCTGACAGAACCTTAGGCATACTTACTCAAGAAAGTCGACAGTTTGGCGAAATTTTAGCTGCTCAGTTAGAAAATTTAATTGGAAAAATTGGAAAATGTGCTAATGATATCTACGCAACTTGCACAGATCAAGGAAAAAACATGACGAAGGCTTCAAAAATTCTTCAAAATGCACAAGTTCAAATGAAAGTGATCCTTGAAATTTATGGTGACGAATTTATAGATTTCGAAGACGAGGAAATTGATATTGGCGCTTTAGAGAATGAAGAAGGGAATTATAGTGAAGCCCATACTGTTTGTGTTGAAAAATCAGTTGGATCGTTCTGTTCAGCCATGTTTTGTGGCGCACATGTGTGTCAGCTAGCTGCTAAGGACGTAACATCAATGTTTGAAGATGCATTAAATAACATCAGAAAAGTTGCTATCGAATCCAAGAAAGTAGCATATATTCAAACATTTAAAAATCTAAAAAAACCTCGTGTAGACATTGAACCACGCTGGGATTCCACGTTTTTGATGATAGAAGATTTCCATACCAACGCAGAAGCATATCAAAGGCTAAGACACGACCAATTAAAATTAAATGATGCTTCATGGAGTTTAATAGATGAATATTTCGATGCATTTTTACCAATACATTCGGCTATGATGGATTTTCAATCCGCAAAATTATCAATTAGTGAGTTCTACGTTCGATGGATTCAAATGAAAATAGGAATTGAAGACGTTCCAGCAGGTGATTTGGGATTAAAAATGCTACTGACCAACGCAATCAATACACGAGAACAAGTTTTTTTTAAATGTGAAGCATTTATTGCTGCTTTAGTTATGGATCCTAGATTTTGCTTTACATCGGGTCATCAACTGTTTAATACAGAAATGTTGAATAGAGGAATTATACAGCTAATCAAAATTCATCAAAAACTTTGTACTCAACGAGAACAATCAAGTTTTTCATCAACAGAAGAATCCATACAATTAAATGCGTCATATTCCTCAAATACTTCTGAAGAGATGATTCCTATCAACTCAGAAGAAATTTATGCTGAAAAAGTACGCCGTTTCATTGAATATACTGGAGGAGGAACCAGACAAGATATTGCTAATGCAGCTTTAGAGTCAGATCAAGATATTCGTCAATTAATTTTAAAATGGACTCTTAATGAACCGCGAGTGTCATTAGACGTTGAATTCAACATTCTTGCGTACTGGAGGAAAAACCAGAAAACAAAATGGAATCGGCTTCATGAAATCTCGCAAGTAGTTTACGGTGCAGCGTTCTCCAGCGTAAAAGTTGAACGTGATTTCTCTGGATTCGCTTTGGTTTATAGCCATCTACGTACTCGCATTTCAAATGATTTCTTAGACTCCATCATGGTGGTAAAAAATAATCTAGATTTGATTGATGAAATAAAATTTGTTTAAAAAACTAAACGTTTTACATTTTCTATTAGTCAATTTTTTATGGCGCCCTAGTGCAAGAATCGAGTTCTGAAAACCTTTTTAGAGTCGAAACAAAAAAAAAATTTTTTTATAACGTAATAAAGTTCTTTTAGATTTTGTGTTAGCAAAGTACTTGACAAAATTCTAGCACAAAAAGTCAAAGTTAATTTATAGAATAGATTAAACGGCCGTGATATAAAAATCTACAACTGAATTGCATTTGGGTCAAAAGACTCCAGCATCAAGAGTTTTTTTAATGCGGCTAGGAAATTCGTTTTAATGTCTCAAACGTGGAAGCGAGCATTCCAAGTCGTCATATTTTAGTCGTTTTAATTGACAATTAAATTCAGTGTTGCCAACATTTTTTACATGTGAAATTCCAAAATCGTGAATGTAAAATGCCATAATGCCCTTTTTCATATCGCGGCTGTTTCAAAACGATTCTGTCACTTTATTTTGAACAAATTTCATCAATGAAATCAACTAGTTAATCTTCGGATCGGAAGTCAAAAGTTGTTTTTTATTATCCTTAAAAATTCTTGAGGAGCAAAAATTGATTTCATCTTTTTTTCCAAAACAAATACTTTTTCAAGAACTTAAATTTTTCTGTGTCAAAATGCCAAAATAAAGGTAAAAGGCCACAAAATACAACTGGATAAAAAAAAAAAGCCAATTTTCCAAATATTAGCAACCTGTAATGCCATGTGGATTGTTGAGGAGAGCAGACAAATATTTGATTCTAAGGCATTTAATTGCCATTTTAATGGCTTGCGTTGTATCATTTACAATCTGAAAAGGGATGTTTTCTCTTTAGAAAAAGTGTAAGAGAAAAAAAAAAATTTTAACAACCAAACATTATCATTGATATTTGTTTTATTTGAAGTAAATTTTCGGTTAAGATCACTACTCTTCAAAAAACGATTCTGACGGTTCGATTAAATTAAAAGATAAACGTTGGCCAGATATTTTCTTACGGCTAAAATTGTATTCTAACCGCTGCACAGTGGGCCAGATATATAGGATATGGTGGACAAAACCTAATTATTACCCAATTGCTCCCCAAACCCATTTCGATATATAAATAATCATTATACATGAAATAATATTTATTTTTATCAAGAATATTTTAGTTTTTAATAACAAAATTACAATTAATAGGCTTAGTAAAAATTTTTTTTTTAAATCAACCTTCTTTTCAAAAAATCAAACAAGAAATTGTGTTTAGCTACAAAGAACTAGAAGAAGGTGGAGCTGATTCCCTCAGCAAAGCCAAAACTTCACTGGGGATTTTTTTAAAACTCTTACTATTTTTGTTATGACCTTTTCTTAATGATGTTATGACAGGATCACTAGATACAAGTAGTCTGTTAACCAGGTCGCGGTTTGTGTCTATTCTAGAAGTCTTTCTACTGAAATCTTTCCTAAACTTTTTAAAATCCTTGTTGCGGGCCTCTTGTGCCTCCTCTGACATCAGTCCAATTGGCAAGTACTGTCTAGCAATGATGGCATGACCATGAACTAAAATTTTGTGTACTGATTGTGACATGTAATACCAGGAATACTTAGATATGTAAAGTTTAAGAGCAGTAATACAAAACTCTTTAAACTTGACATTATCAATTTCAAATCCAGATGATAAAGTGACTAGAATGATGTAAAAATAAAATAAAAGAGTTTCATCTACTTTCAAAATTTTGGCAGTTAATTGATAGTCTGCAAAGGCTCGTCGGGCGGTGTTTCCATCATTACTGGTACCTACAAATTGCATATATGTGATAGTTAACCTGATGATTCATATACAAGTATTTATGTAATTTCACTTACCAGATCCTCCACTTTTTGGGAAATCCACAACCAGTCCCATTTGATTCATAAATTCTGTCTGGATACGTTTCTTCACTTGCTTAACATTTTCCTTATCTTCAATAGCTCTAGACTGCCACTTTTGAGTTTCCAGCTTGTATCCAATATGTAATACCATTTCAAAAAACCTAATCCAGGAATGCAGGCTAGAAAGACCATATTTCAGTTCTAAGTTACTAGCATTGTCCAATTTCAGCACCATTTCTAAGTTATTCATGATTTTTGGAGACACACCACACACAGAGCAACATTGAGTTGAATTAGTCACATCAGACAGAATAGTTTGAATTTTGCCATCAATCATGGTCAGTTCTATAATACTTTTGACAACCAGTTCTTTTCCACTAAAAGTAACATTAAAAATACTACATTTTTCTATTTCAGATTCTAAATATTTTGCTTCTTCTAGGACAACAGCTTTGCTTTCTTTTTGAAAAGAAAATCTTATTGGACGACAATAAGCAGTAGATGATGGCTTGTCATTACGCCATAATAGTACTTCTTTATCATTGCAGAACCCACTGAGTTCTAGTGGTGCTAAGCAAGTAATGAACAGAGATTCTTCTTTTTTTAAGTTACGATCTCCAGCTTCCTCACTACTCACTTGCTTGTACACGCTTTGCCCATTAGCCCCATCAAACCCGGCCTTGCAACGCAAAGTCAACCGGGTCAAACAATCCAGCATTGTGCTGATCACAGGAGCTTGCACCTCGCAGAGTCTTTTTACTGTATGTTTTAGTAATTCTTGTAGTGGTATTTGTGCTGAATAATCATCAACAAAGATGTTCTCTGGATAGCAGTTAGCTTTAGACAATCTTATGTTGTTGTATGAAGGATATATATGGCAATCACGTTCTTCAGCTCCATTTCTGATAAGTTGGTAGGTTGATTTTGACATGCCACCATCTATAATTAATGCCAGACCTTCATTAGGTGTATACTTTTTAAATTGACTAGAAGGTTCTGATATCTCAGCAACTTGCTTGGCAGCCTCATAATTAAACTCATTCCTTAATTTAAGCCTTGCTGAGTGGAGCAACTCATCAGTAGTAAAATTATTTATAACATCATTGAGTCTTCTTCTTTTGGTTTTGTCAGATGCGTCTTCAAAGGAGCAACTTGGTCTTCCACCAATATTATGTGATTGACTAGAATTATCAGACTCAGATATATTATTACTGTATGTAGATTTAAAGTCCTGAGCCAACCAATTTTTATTTTTACTTTCAAACTTTTTATTTCCCCGGTTTGCATCCTTCCATTTCTTTTGATATACTTTTAAAAACGCAGCACATCCAGTAGAACCCAAATTCATAGAGACTAGAATAGCTTCTACAGACATAGAAAATGATTTATCACCAGGCTTTAGTTGGTCATGCCGTATACGTTTATGGACATCACTAATCTTCATATCAACTACAAAAAAATGATTTTAACGTTATTAGTGCAACCACTATAAAAAAATATAACATAAATATGGTCATTATTTTCATTTCAGCTACATTTAATTAGGCCAGTATAATAAGCACAGCACCTATTATTACCTAAAACCAAAAAAATAGGTTTGTCGCGAATAGCATTTTACGAAAATATCTTTTTTTAAATGTTTACCAAACTTAAAGGGGCAGCTAAGAGCAGAATTAAACACCACCAACAGGCTATACATATATTGTATTAACTTATTTTAACATTAATAAGCGGTTCCAGCAGGTTCTAAACTATATGCGTCACTTTTAATAGAATATTTTAATATTATAAATAAGAATCTTACCTTTATATTTCAAAATGAAACTGTGAGTTTAATACAAGACCTTGGAATTTGTTGTGGCATTTTTCGTAAAGCTATAAAATTAAATTTTATTAATGTGTCAATTAATTTCGCATATGTTAAATAATTTAAAGGTTATTCGTTGTCATAGTTATAGGTGATATATCTATTAAAAAAATTAATAAATGAATTTCTAAATATATTCAATTGTAATTGATAATTGTACATTTATGATGTACTACCAAACTACAAATAATGTTTTAAACCATTTATTATGCTCTTATATACATAATATACTGAGTAGTTGGAAGTATTTCGAATATTTTTTTTTGAGGTTTTGTCTACCACCTGGCCCACTGTGCGCTGCTTTAAATTGTCGTTCGTCCTGTGGTTAATCTATTTTAACCTGAAACGCCGCGCTGGTGAAAAACTATATTTTTAATAAGGTTTGCTTCGACCATAAATTATTCGACCTATCATGGAACGGATATAAATATTCTGACAAAGAATTATTTTCTATTTTTATTGTGTTGCAGACGATTAGATCGTAGAATTTATGCTGTAAATGGTTCGACCCTTTAAAAGTTCTACTTTCCTTTCTACTTAACATAATTTCTAGTGCGGCACAGGACGCCATATAATAAAAACCACATTCAATAATAAAAACTAAGTTTGAGACTAAGTTTTTACATTCTAACAAGGGGAAATCGAAACTTTTGTTTTACTCGTCAAATTAATCTAAAATGAGCAATAAAGTTGTACGATTTTTTCTTCTAAAATAAGAAACAGCAAATGTCTCAGATATAAAATTATGTTAAAATATGTGGATAGAAAATATTTCTGACATAATTTGTCGGGCGGAAAAGGTCTCAGGCCTAAAATTATGTCAAAGTAAGTGGACAGAAAAATGTTTCTGACAATTTATGTCGGCAGAAAATGTCTCTGACATAAAATTATGTCAAAGTAAGTGGACAGAAAAATGTTTCTGACATAATTTATGTCGGCAGAAAATGTCTCTGACATAAAATTATGTCAAAGTAAGTGGACAGAAAAATGTCTCTGACATATTTTATGTCGGCAGAAAATGTTTTAGACATAAAGTTATGTCAAAGTAAGAGGACAGAAAAATAATTCTGACATATTTTATGTCGGCAGAAAATGTTTCAGACATAAAGTTATGTCAAAGTAAGTGGACAGAAAAATATTTCGAACATATTTTATGTCGGCAGAAAATGTTTCAGACATAAAGTTATGTCAAAGTAAGAGGACAGAAAAATAATTCTGACATATTTTATGTCTATGTAAAATATGTCTAAAAATATGTCGACAGATCTGCCAGACATATTATGCCGTAACAACTCTGTTCATATGTAATAGTTGCAGCTTCAGGTGTAGTATTTGGATATTCAGTTGAAGTAGTAATAGCTTCAGCTGTAGTAGTAGCAGATTCTGTTGTAGTAGTTAAAACTTCAGATGTAGTAATAGCAGCTTCAGTATTAGTAGTTGCAGCATCAGTTGTAGTAGTTGGATCTTCAGTTGTATGAGCAGCAGATTTTGTTGTGCTAGTTAGAGCTTCAGTTGTAGTAGTAGCAGATTCTGTTGTAGTAGTTAGAGTTTCAGTAGTAGCATTTGTAGCTTCCATTGTTTTTAAAGGAGATTCTGTTGTTGTAGTTAGAACTTCAGATAAAGTTGTAGTATCTTCATGTGTAGTATTTGGACTTTAAATTGTACTTGTAGTGGCTTCAGTTGTGGTAGTGGCAGCTTCAATGGTAGAAGTTAAAGTTTCTGCTGTAGTAGTAGTAGCTTCAGTTGTAGTAACTGCAACTTCAGATGTAGTATTTGGAATTTCAATTGTAATTGTAGAGGCTTCAGTTGCAGTAGTAGCAGCTTCAGTGGTAGTAGTTAAAGCTTCAGTTGCTGTAGTTGCAGCATCAGCTGTAGTAGTAGCAGGTTCAGTTGTAGTAGTAGCAGATTCTGTTGTAATAGTTACAGCTTCAGTTTTAATAGTAACAGATTCTGTTGTAGTAGTTAGAACTTCAGTTGTAGTAGTTGTAGCTTCATTTGTTTTTAAAGGAGATTCTGTTGTAGCAGCTAGAACCTCTGATATAGTTGTTGCAGCTTCAGGTGTATAATTTGGAATTTCATATTTAATTGTAGTGGCTTCAGTTGAAGTATTAGCAGCTTCAGTCGTAGTAGTAAGAGCTTCAGTTGTTGTTGAAGCAAATTTTGTTGTAGTAGTTAAATCTTCAGTTGTAGTAATATCAGCTTCAGTTATAGTTGTAGCAGCTTCAGTTGTAGTAGTTGTAATTTCATTTGTAGTAGTAGCAGCTTCAGTTGTTGAAGTAGCAGTTTCAACTGTAGTAGTTAAAGCTTCAGTTGTAGTACTTAAAGCTTCAGTTATAGTAGTTATAGCTTCATTTGTAGTAGTTTCAGTGTTAGTTGTAGTAGTAGCAGCAGTATTTGTTGTAGTAGCAGATTCTGTTATAGTGGCTAGAACTTCATATGTAGTAGTTGCAGATTCAGGTGTAGTAGTTGTAATTTCGGTTGTAGTAGTAGCAGCTTCAGTTGTAATACTAGCATCTTTAGTTGTAGTAGTTGCAGCTTCAGTTGTAGTAGTAGCAGATTCTGTTGTATTAACGACAGTTTCAGTTTTAGTAGTTGCAGCTTCAGTTGTAGTTGTTTTACCTTCCTTTGTTGTTATAAAAGTTTCAGTTATATTTGTAAAAGCTTCAGTTGTATTAGTTGTAGCTTCAGAAGTAGTAGCTTCAGATTCAGTTGTTGTAGTTGCAGTTTCAGTTGTAGTAGTTTCATCTTCAGATGAAGTAGTCGCATATTCAGTTTTAAATGTAACAGCTTCAGTTGTAGTAGATTTAGTTTCAATTGTTGTTGTTTCAGCGTTGGTTGCTGAACTTGCAGCTTCAGTTGAAATAGTATCCCCTTGTAGTTCCCCTTTAGTTGATGTAGCATCTCCTACAGTTGAAGTAGTTTCTCCTTCAGTTGAAGTAGTATCTTCTTCAGTTAAAGTATTATCTCCTTCAGTTGTTGTAGTTTCAGCTTCAGTTGTAATAGCTGTATATTCAATTTTAGTTGTATCTTCAATTGTATTTTTAATAGCATAAGTAGTAGTAATTGCGGCCTCATTTGCACTATTAGCAGTTTCAGTTTCAGTTGTAGTTGATTCAGTTGTAGTTTTTGTTGCAATAATTGTAGTTGGAGCTGCAGTGGTATTTATTTCAGCTTTAGTTGTAGTAGATGCGGCTTCAGTTGTAGTTGTAGTAGATTCAGTTGCATTAGTTTCAGCTGCAGTTGTGGTACTAGCATTTTCAGTTGAAGTAGTTATAGCTTCAGTTGTAGTTGATTCCGTTGTAGTTGTTGGATCGGATGTTGATTCTGCAAAAAGTATAAAAGTATGAGAGTTTATCCTAATGAATTTATATTCTTTTTATCTCTCTGCTATCAATTGTGAGGAAGTTCAGGTATGGTTTAGTTAATTTGTTTACAATTTAATATTTTGTGCTAATTTCTTGTTTATTCAATTCTCCATAAAATTTCATTTTTTATAATGGATGTTATATTGTGGATAAATATTAATTTTTTATTATTTATTCTTTGCTATAAATTGTAAGAGTTTTGTTAGGAGCCATATTTTGGCATGATTTCTGTGGGTTGTTAAATATTTCTTGAATTACCAAAAGCCATTTTATTCATTTATGTATGAAACTTGTTATTAAAATATAAGTCATTTGAAGTTGATTCAGGTGTAGTTTTAGTGGCTGCCCTAATTTTTTTAATATGAGTTTCAGATGCAATTGTTTCAGCTGCAGCAAAAAACAAAATTTTCAAACTATGATAGAACATTTTGTATTTCAAATTTTATGTTATAACTCTTTAGCAGAAGGCTAAAATTATAAAAATATGTAAGGAAGACTAAAAAAAAATAAATTATTGGTTTTTTACCAAATCACATGGGACAAATCTTCTTTTCATATAGGACTTTTTACCAATAATATATTGAATTATCTTTTAAGCTTTTAATTATGTTTCATTCTTTTTATTTGACTTTATTGTTTTCTGTCTCTTTTTTTTCCAATTCTTCATGAAAACATTTTAATGCACATAAAATATAAGTTTTGCTTTTCATCTTCATATTTTTTTTTGTCAATATATTGCAGTGGACTGGATGTTCACTTAGAGAAAGTGTTTATCATCTCAGTTAATCACTTAATCCTTAACTTATATGGTCAACTAAGTTAGGAAAAGCTGAGTTAATATCTTCTTTGAGGGGTTCATTTACAATTCTAACCTTTTAAAAACTGTGTTAAAAAATCATAATTGAGAGCTTTCTGTTGATATTAAGTTAATACTTTAATAATAAAGGTAACTAACTTTTAGAAAACAAAATATTGGTTAACGGGCTTACATATGTAATTGTGCACATCACAGTTACACTCTTATGCTTAAAAAAGTAGCTATTGCCCATTTAAGATGCTGTGCATGTCATGATTTTAATCTAGATCTCTGAAATCTGTTTAAAAGTTGTTTGAAGTTAGAATTTTACTGCTTCAATTGTGTTCTCCTCAAACCAACCTTGAAGAATGCCATTTTTAAATACATTTATGATTTAATAATGGCTCACTATAAAATAGTGTTTTATTATTAGAGTGGAATAGTTACCATGAGTGCTTTCTATGAGCAAGATTTTATGGTCCCAAACTCTTTAAAGGCCTACTCTTGTAAACCTCTGTTTGCATGGTCTAAAGTCTTCTTGCAATAGTTTCTATACAATGCAACTCCAATTCTACCTCTTCTTAGTATTTTATTACTTTTAGACCTATTTATCAAGGTTTTCTTTCCTCAATTAAAGTTTAAACTAGTTGAAATCCTCTCTATATTTCTAATAGCATTCTATGTTTAAAATTGGAGGAGATATATTTAAACAGGTTTAAGTTTAGATTTTTTGGTGCAGACTTTTAAAGTTTATAACTTCAATAAAGGTTCCATCATTTGTATTATGTTCAAAATAATACATGCTGGGTTTATTTCGACAAATCAGCCCACTAAACTACTGGAAATGATTAATGTAATTTGCAAACAACAAAATAATACATGCTAATTTCCATTTACTAGTTTTACTAGTACTTGTTAATTAATTTGATATAGTTTTGATGTTGCAGAAGTGCTTTTTTGAAATGAATATATGAGCAGTAGTTCTTTTTATGCTCATTTTTTAACAAAGGAATTTAAAAACCTCCTTCTATGAGAATATCATTAGCTGTTTGGTTGGTTTAACACATTCTCTCATTAAGCAGCAATACTAACACCTTACAGAGACCTCAATCAACATTGTGTTTTATGAAGAAATGAAACATAAAGCTGCAACATCTGAACATGGAAATCTTTTTGTAAGTGAACTTTTGTCACAGATTTAAGGAAAAAATTTCATCGCTGGTATTCTATAATAAAAGTATAAAAAAAAAAAATTCCTAGCAATAAATACTATACAAATTGTTTTTTACTTTATCAAAAAGTGGGAAAAAGAATCGAGAACCTGTTATGATTATAGCAAGAAAGCAGATGAATGCAATAACTGCCATACTGCACTAGATGTTCAGCCACAGCGGATGTTTTGCTATAAAATAAAGTTTCAAATTTTCATGCTCTTGTAAAAAAAAAAAATTTTTCAAACTGCTTTATTAGACAAAACACAAGTGCTACAAAAGTTTCACAGTTAATTTAGGCATAATACAAATATTGCATTTTTTAGAAACATTAAATTTATCAGTCATCAGTTGAAAGCTTCAGTAAAAACTCAGTAAAAGAATAACAAGCTATGATAATTGAATACAACTATTTTTTATAATCACTGCATTGCATTTTTCATCCAATACAAATATATGCCATTATAAACTGTTTCTTTATATATACCAAAAGATCAAACATATATGGTATGTATTTACTTTTATCTGCTTTGTTTGTTTTTCAAATCTTGTTTATTAGAATAAGTACTTCAGTATTTTAAATGTTTCTCTGAGTTTTAGAAAAATGATGATCTAAAAAATGATCATGTTTATATCATGGCCATGATAAACTATATTTAATTATTACTAGTGATGGTAATAATGAACTATATTTAATTATTACCATCACTAGTAATAATTAAATATAGTTTATCATGGCCATGATATAAACACATTAAACATCTACCACTATTTAACTTTAGAAGCTAGAGCAAAAAATCATGCAGCCAGAGCAAATTTTCTACCTACCTACCTTCCTACCAACCTATCTGTTTATCTATCTATATATATCTGTCTAATTATCTGTGTATGTATGTATGTATGTATGTATGTATGTATGTATGTATGTATGTATGTATGTATGTATGTATGTATGTATGTATGTATGTATGTATGTATGTATGTATGTATGTATGTATGTATGTATGTATGTATGTATGTACGTATACATATATATATATATATATATATATATATATATATATATATATATATATATATATATATATATATATATATATATATATATATATATATATATATGGTCTTATAGGACAAATACATTAGAAAAAAGCATTATTGGTAAGCTTACCTTTAGTGAGATTCAATCATGATTTAAGGTCAGGTTTTTTCATGGTCGTTTTTTTATTTCTTTCAAAAAACGCCAGTTTAATGTTTTCTTTGATATATATTTTATAATCTTGGGTCTCCTTTTAATAACATCTCCTTTTTATTACTTTTTGGATAATCTTTGCTCTTTCAATTTTAGATTACCTTCTCGTTTTACATATAAAGAATAGCACTGGCATGTATTAGTAGGTATTATTTTAAATGGATGGATTTTTTTCCAAACTAGATTGCATGCTGATAAATAAAGAAAAAGAGTGGCAATGTAAGTTACATTGCCACTCACATTGAGTTACATTTTGTAACTCAAACCACTCATGAGATGTTGCAGATTCATTGATGGAACTTGTGATGACAGCTGTCCTTCTTTTTTAATCCCTTTTCGAATTTTCGATATCTCACGATGTAATGCCGTGACGAAACTTGCAAAAACACTTAATGACGTTATTTAAAATTTTGATAGTTGTTTCGGTATTTAAAATTTTGATAGTTGTAACCTAATTAATAGTAAATTGGTGTTAATCTAAAATATATTGCCCAAAATTTGTATATGATTATATGGGTGTGTTCTTTACACAAATTCAAAGTTTTAATCCGATCCTCATCAATTTTTGGACACAGGTCTATTTTTTCCCAGGAAATGGTTTTAGGCATGGTTTAGACGTCCTCAGACCTCATGTTAATGGTGCTTAAGGCTGGGCTCAAGTTCCATCTTCTTCTAACCTTTTCCATGCACCCGGCGAGGAGGTGATTACAGATCTAGCAGTTTTAATAGTTTTTTACAGTGAAACCCTAAAAATTTTAAATGTATAAACTGATTTTTATTAGTGTTGTGACCAAAACTAAAAGTTGTAATTAACTTAAGTAAGAAAGCTGTAAAAAAGTTTAGTCGACTGACATTTTAGTGTAACTAAAATTAGTGGACTAAATTTTTAATTTGTGAAAAATATATTGTTACTGTTACCCAAAAAATATTTTTTTAAAATCTTGTTATGTGTTAGTTGTGAAGTGGTATGAGCGCCATATTTTTAATTACAAATTGCTCTAAGTAGCAATTTATATCTGCAGGGCATCTGTTTCAAGCTTCGATTTTCAGAGCTTCTCAGATTTTCGGAGAATGATTTGCGACATAGACACTTGGAATTTTGCAATAAAACTTATCTAATTAGACCACCCGTTGTTATTAAGTACTTGTTTTAAATTTCAATGAAAAGCGGTTCAGATCTGGATTTTTTCAATTTCTAATTAAAGCGAATCACAAATTATAAAACACATGTAAAATCAATTTATAAAAAAAAGGTGGTGCCATGTTTTTGAAACTTGTGTTATGTGATTTCCTTTATGTAATACCTGCAATGATTTTTTAAGGTAATAATACGAATTTTTTTCGTTCTAAACTCAAAAAAGCGCAGATATTTACAGTGACAAAAATAAGGCAATAAACAGTTAGGCAATTGATTTTTTTTTATAAGTTCTTTATTGTGTAATTGAATATTTATTGTGTAATTGAATAACTCTCAATTTTGTTTTTCCTTTAAAAATTATTAACAAAATACTAGTAACTAATCATTTTTTCGGTATAAAATATCAGCTGTTTTTGACGGAGTTGTTCTGCTAACAAACTAACTTTTATTTGATTCAATAAAAGAAAATTTGGGGCAATACTAGGTACAAACAAAACATTTTCATTACCTAATTGTTACAAATTATATCAAGTATTTTAAATTTTTTTAAAGCAATAAATTTTGATGAATGTCTTTAAATTGATTTATTTGTCATAATTCATATCATGTTCATATAATTTCATGCTATAGGTTATTCAGTTTATTTTTTAACGCTAAATCTTGTTTTAGTTAACTAATTTTAGTTAGACTAAAAAGTTAGCCGACTAATTTTAGTAAGACTAAAAAGTTAGTCGATTTTTACAACAAAAACTCGTTTTTATAACAAACCATCGTAAAACTTATCTTATTTATTAATCAATTTATTTTTATTTATTTATTTTATCATTTATTTACTTATTTTTTTGTTTTTTTGTTTGTTTATTTATTTATTTATTTTTTATTTACTTTATTATTTATTTATTTAGAATCGCAAAGTTGTTTACTTTTTATATTAAAGGGTGTATAAAATTTAAGAGAGTGCGTGATTCCTCCATTATTATCATTAACTATTCGTTTGAAGTAAATAACATTTGTAAACTTCGAAATGAACTTTGAAAATCGAACTACGACAAATACTGACATTTTAAGACTTTTCGAAATATAAGCGTCGACAACTCTAAATTGATTTCCAAATGAGCACTTATTTAAAAAAAAAATCTTAGAAATGTTATGTTCGATCTTTTTATTTCATTTTTAAATCTTTCATTTGGTATGAAATTAAAAATATTGGTTACAGGTTGAAATTTTGTTTCTAAAAATAAAAAAAAAATCCCCCCTAAATATTTTATTAAAGAGAACTATTCTTTACGTTGTTTTTTCAAGACTTTTAATGGGTCAAGGTTTTTTTGGGTCGAGGTTTTTATGGGTCTTATAATCAACTCTTAAAATACATATATAGATTTCTAAATCTATATCGAAAAATTGAACTTACATTTTTTTGATACCAGTATACTCTTTTTTCAGTGAGACCTAAATAATACCATAAAAGTTCTTTTATGTATATATGTATGTATGTATGTATGTATGTATGTATGTATGTATGTATGTATGTATGTATGTATGTATGTATGTATGTATGTGTGTGTATGTATGTGTATGTATGTAATAATAATCAAAGTCTATGAAATAAGTTCAAAATAGTAAATATTTTTCATATATAACCTTTTTTGTTAAATTTGTTTTATTGTAAAAGTTGTTTATGTTCATTGTTTCTTCTAGGTCATTATCGTTCAATCTTGTTGGTCGCAATCCTCATACATGTTTTCGAACCCTTACTTGAGTCATATAAAGAATTATTTCCTGCGTTTATATTAATTTATATTAATTATTTATATTAATTACAATAATTAATGCAAACTTTCGATTACAGTAAATTTTTTCTTACCTTTTTCTTTTTTTAATTGTCACAAAAAAAAAACAAATTTAAAATCTTTTCACAGCTCATCAGCAATATTTCCAGAAAATCTTAGGACACTTAGTGTAGCAGAGTTAATCTTACGTGGAATGAGTATTAACTATCAAGAGGACAAGAGAATAGATTCTTCAAAAGATTAAATTCATATCATATTATTTGCTATTGAGCCAGCGAAAAGATTATACTTAATGAGATGAGATTTTTAATTATTTTTAATGCCCTACTTGTTGGTTATTCATAATTTTTGTTACGTACTGTAAAATTGACTTTCAACTTTTAAGGAAATAAAATCGAAGTCCTGATGCTTTTATAACTCATTTTTGATTGCAATTACTAGTAGATAATTTTTTTGAAAGTCTTTTTAAATTTTTATTGAATTTTTAAGTTTTAATTGAATCAGAAGTTTAATGTGCGATTAGAACAACATTCTGTCAAAAGTTGTATGTCTCAGCTTGCTTCGATAAGAAATTAATAATTCTTACTTTTTTTAAATAGATCTCCAGGGAATCGACGATATTATAAGTGTCTCAAAATTAAACTTAGCGTATAAAAATATTTAGCATATATTGTTGACTGACATTTTCTATTTTTTCTGAGGCTTTTGAATAATATGTAACACCAATGAGTCATTTTCTCAGAAACATTTTTTTCACAGAGATAAAATAATATTCCAGAATTAGAAGAATAATCTGCGAAATGTATGAACTGTATCATAAACTTGATACAGATTATCCGAAGAATTTATACTCAGATAATGATTGTTTCTAATATGAAATTCAAAAATATTTTAAAATGAAAGTATGAAATATATATCCTTTAATTTGATAGAAAAATCCTTTTTTTCTTCAATTGAATTCTCAATTTTAATTTTTAGAGCCAGTAATTTTGGTGAGATTAATGAGTTGCGCTCTGTTTTGAAATCGAAAACTTGAACATTTGTGCAAGTTTTTAAATATAGTTAGCCTTAAACTTAAAAATGCAAACTATAAATTATTCTTTTTAAATTATATTTACGTAATATTTACGTAATACTTTTAGACAGCCGGTCCCTAACTTATTTTAAAAATTTGAACTTTCATAAATGGAAAATGCAAAGATTAGTTTAAAAGAAGACAAGAGGTACAACAACTGATTGAAAAAAAATTGGTATTGAGGTTTTTCATGAACGATCTTATAATATTATTGGTGGATTTTCCCACAAAGAATCTCTACCTGGATATAAAATTATATAGCAGAAAGCATCGATTGAGGAGACTTCTCTAATTTTTTTTATTTATTCAAAAATTTGTGGACATAAAAAGTCTCATCACTAATTTCAAGTTTAGAAAGCAAATGATTCGTGTCGGTTTTGTAATAAGAATCATCTGCTATATGTATCCCTGTATGCATCTATTTGTTTGGTGCCGTGAAAAAGTGACGACACTTTTTTGTTTTAAACTTTGTTGAAGAATCTTGCAAATATTTTACAGACGCAGTTTACCATGCTTAATAAAGTTTATTTTCTCTTTTTTTCATCAAAAGATTTTCAGTTTGTCGATGCTTGAGGTGTTTTGCAGAACAGTGGAATTGAACTCTTTTTTAATTTTGCAAAGTTAAGCTTTTAAAAGTTTTTAGTTATTACGTCATTAGAAACCAGTGGAAATCCCTCTATTTTGATTAGGAACTTTACGATACGAACAATTGTAGAAAATCTCTTTTGATAATCTCAAGATTTTGACCGAGAGGCAAAATCTAATCTTCTTAAGATTTCGGCTTTGATCAAAAGGTACAGTTAATATAAAGAATGAAATCTCACCTGTACATGCAATAACTTATCCAGAGTATGTTAACAACGGAGAATGCACTTAATCAACAATTTAACAACTTTTTTGTGCTGAAATGCTTTAGCCTATGATTCACCCAAATTCTAGGACTTTTTCTCCAGTCCACAAATACACCTAGTTTTGAAAAGAAAGCAGTATCCATTTTCAAAACAAAATAACACTGCGCAAATGACAAAAAAGAAAAGTTTTTAAGAATAATTTGTTATCTTTCATCTTAAATTTGTGTTCCTTTTTTAGAAATATAATATTTGTTAACAGAGGTTTTTTGTTATTCTCATTTACAAAAAATGTCATCGCTTAAAAAAGTGTTTGTTTTTTTCCATATTTAAAGGTAACCAATTGATGCGCAATATTTGCGTTCGTTGCAAAAAATTTTCTACACACAAAATTTCGGAAAGAGAATACCCTTAGTTTTCATATCTTTTCAAAATTATAAAATTATAAATATTTTCCTCATCAATTTTAAAAAGTTGGCTAAGTAAAAGGAGGGAAAAGTAAAACGGAATACTTAAATGAGATAAATCTGTGTTCGGGTGTTTTGGTTAATGTGAACGAAGCCCGCATTGTTGGTAAATAACGGTACTGTTCGTTATTTATATCGTTTGTAATGAGCGGTGGAACAGTAACTTTAATCTATGAAATCAATAGAAACAATGATGCAAATTTTCTGACTCATCTTCAGTTTTCAATAATCAATTTGAAATCTTGTTAATGCTTTTGTAAAAATAATGTGTAAAAAAAAACAGGATTAAGTAATTGCAATCGATTGCTTTCGATCGCAAGTCATTTTTTTCAACAAGTGCTTCATTGCCGTTGCTTTGAATAAAAGTTATCTTTTAAACAAATGTCAAATCTAAATGCGTTGCTGTTTCATAAAAATCGTTTCATGGAATTAAATTGACTAAGATATTTGCTTAAGAAATGGTTTCGATACGCATTATCCTAAAGATTTCGAAACACCGCGCTAATTGCTTTTAAAATGTTCATCTCAAAATTGTTTAAAAATCATATAGCAAATACAACTTTCGTTTTTTATTTATTTAAATTTCTTCAAAATAACTAATTCATAAGGAAAACAGTAATTAGGACCAACAATCCATAATATTTCTGGGGAGATGCATGAGTTGCAACTTTCGTGATGTTGATAACATGAAGCCGTTTTTTAAAAATTGAAATTTGAAAAACTTTCGTTGACAAATTTCGTTTAAAGATCTCTTTGTAAAGATGAAAGGGAACATGCGAAGTCAGAGCATCAAAACATAAAATGCTACATGTTAAATCACATGCCATCATTTTTGTTGTTCACAACTTAAATCGTGTATAATGCCGAAAAGAAGTTTTCGACAGCTCTAAATTTACAAATGCAAACAAATCATACTATTTAAAAAGTATTTATGTTCTGTTAATATAATCCAGTAAGATAACCATTCCCTAACTAGGTTAATTTAAGAACAAGTTCTTTGATGTACAAAAATTGCTAAAATGTATGAAGATCTCTCACAATCTCAACTAATTTCTGTCCTTGTTTAGTCTCAACAATGGGATATGTAAATAAAGATATCAGAACTTGAGATGCAAGCCCTTTTTACTAATAAGTGTTATATATATATATGTATGTATGTATTTTAAATGACGACATCTTGTATGAGAGTTGAATAAATTTAATATATGAACATTAATAAATATGAATTCTCTCAATACTAATTTTTTATTTTATCCAAGAAATTTTCGCTAGATTATTGATACTAGCATCTTTAGCTTTAATTACAAATTATTATTTTTTAATAATTTTTGTTAATGATTAATAATTTGTAATTAAAGCTAAAGATGCTAGTATCAATAATCTAGCGAAAATTTCTTAGATAAAATAAAAAATTAGTATTGAGAGAATTCGTATTTATTGATAACGGCAATTAAACACTTGTTGAAAAAAATGATTTGCGATCGAAAGCAATCGATTGCAATTACTTAATCCTGTTTTTTTTTACACATTATTTTTACAAAAGCATTAACAAGATTTCAAATTGATTATTGAAAACTGAAGATGAGTCAGAAAATTTGCATCATTGTTTCTATTGATTTCATAGATTAAAGTTACTGTTCCACCGCTCATTACAAACGATATAAATAACGAACAGTACCGTTATTTACCAACAATGCGGGCTTCGTTCACATAAACCAAAAAACCCGAACACAGATTTATCTCATTCAAGTTTTCCGTTTGACTCACATCAAAATCAAGTAAAAACAAGTTAGTTCAATTTTTTGAAGAGTCTCATTTCTTGCTCTGTTGATTCTTAATAACCACCCTGCTTTTGACAAAGTCTGTGACTCCTATTGCGCAGAGACAGTTTTTTCTTTATTGAGGAGTGTTCCGGAGAAGTTGTCAGAAAGACTTGTTCACTTTTAATTTACATTTTGTGCCGTTATCCTGTGAATCACTGCTGTGATTGATTGTAGTATTGTCTATTACTATAAATTACGCCCGTAATTCACGGTAATTATACGGTTAAATATTACGGTAGCCTTGCGGTACGGGACCATAATTACGGCAATAAAATAAAAATATTTTCACTCTAAATTTTTTTCCCGTAAAATATGGTGAATACGGCTGTAGTTGCAGTAAAAAAAGGTAAAAGTAGAACCTCATAGCATAACTCAGGATTACACTGTTAAACTTCATTGGCGCTGCTGTGTAGTTTCAAAAGAGCTCTTCATATTTTTGTGTTTAAAATACAACTCGCCAAAGTTAATGCAACAATTAAAAATGGGCATGTATGGTTTTGATTGAAATCGTCAATAAAAAGTTTGAATAAACCTTAATCAACTTGTTTACTTTGGTAGCATGAACTTTATTTTAATCAAAGAAAATCAAAACCGTTGGCGTTATCTCTGATGCATTTGAAAGGAAAGGAAATCATTTAGCGATTGTTTTCAACGAAAAGAAAGTATTTTATCGGCCAAAAATCGGACAAATGATATATAGAAAAGCAATCTTGTAAATCAAAACAAAGTCAGTCATAATCTAAATACAACTTTATAACTTGCTATAAGAAATAGCTTAAATAAGCTGTTTTTACAATAGTCACTGTCAAAATGATGGATGAAGGCTGTCAGCTGGAGTTTTAGGTCTTGACAACGTACTTGAGGTAGTTGTTGGGGCAGTTTTAGATCCAAAGACAGGTAAATTGTCAGTAAGTTGATAACCTTTGATGAATGTTGCGTCACGTTCTAAAATATTAAACAATCTCATCTACTCTGGTGAACTTCTCACCACCCCTTGAGAAGTAGCGTGCAAAAGTGCTTTCAGATGTAATTCGAGGCCTTCCTGACTTTAGAGAGATTCTATTTTTACTTCTTTCCTTATATTTTTCATATATATCCGCTACTGTTGCTTTTCCTAAATCAAACTGATCTGCTATGTGTCTTGTGGTTCTTTCTTGTTCAATTGCATGCAATACCGCTTCTTTAACAGCTAAACTTGTTTATTTTCGCTTTGTCATTTTAAAAATTTATTCAAAACAATCTTCTTCTTATTTAAAAATACTTTATGCTTTATTTACCGTTTTTAAACAATAAATAAAAGCCAACGAAAGTATTGGAATTTTATTGCTTTAGTTCTGCCCGGATACTTTTGCACGCGCATATTTCAATAAAAAGAACTTTTAAGATTAGATTGCTTAGATTTAGTAAAAATTCATTTGTTTTTAGAATTGTTATCATTTTTTTGAGATTCCAGCGAAAATTTGAATGAAATTAGACTTTTCATTCCAAAGTTATCTCAAGTTATGCGCTTGTCCGGTTACTTTGGCACTCTAATGTAAATGTTTTTCATTTAATTCAGAAGATTACACATTTTTATTTTGGTAGTCTGCATATTAGAGGTGGGATGTGCTACTGCGTGTTGTTCATTTACTAATTCAAAATGAGTTCTTTTTATTGTCAATGAACGCATCTTACCACGATGGAACACCTGAATTGATAATGCAAAAATCACTGTATAGCAGATGTGCAAGCATCTAGACATCTATGTACCAAGAAAATTTTATTAACATATAAATGATTTAATGCTTTGATGTTTGTTAGTTAGTTGGATGGTTTAACTATTTGTCTGTTGTAGCTGTAGTAAGGTTTAGGATTTAGGGAAGTATGGGTCTTGTGTTATGTGTAAAAGTTAAGTTTTTGTTTGCCGTCCTCATTACATTACATTATACAATATAACTCAAAAATATAATTGCTGGTTATACTACTTTGATTAATATTTTTTCTGACTTCAGTTTATATCCTTACTTCTTTTTCTTTTTTTATTCACTCATAAAACTTCTTGTTAATCTCAATATTTTTAAACCACAAAAATTCTCTCTCTTTAAAGTTCTTCTTAAAAACTTTCCTTAAAACTCTCCTTTCCTTTTCTTTAAATATCCGTCACATCATTAAAACTCCGTCACATCATTAAAACTCCAACACATCGCTTTTAGACATGCCCTTCAAATTCTCTATTTTTAATTTCAAAGCCTGAATAAGGATCTGATGCAGAGATGTTGATACCATCACCATCATACTTTGATATGATTAGATATCTAGTTCTTATGGTTTAACTATTTAAATGATGGCTATGATCACCAACACTGTTAGTGTATCATAGCTTTCGACTAATTTTCAAACGGCCATAGATTTTATTTTTTGAAAATTCTTTTGCTTGAATTTAATTGCAGTATTCCTCATCAATTCCTCTGCTGCTCCAACAGAAATTAAAGAAATCGCAGAACCCTCCAAAACCGATATTTAAAAAGGGGTAATGCGAAAAAAGGGAAATATAAAACAGACAAAGACTTCTTTAAAGACGAACAAACGACACTTGCTATAATAGAGAAAAGAAATTAGTAGAGAAATACAAACTGTTCTTTAAGAAAGTAATGTAAAAGATAATAAGTTTGGTATTCTACCATCGCCGAATGATAAAGTTTAAAAAGTATTCATTGATTTGGTTGACCGAACTAACGAGTGTGATTTATGGTCTGCTTGAAAAATAATTATAGGCGACGTAACAGCTAAGAAAAATGGAAAAAATCTGTTATGTAGTTTTGTAAAAAAAATATAAAAGAAAAATTTCTCACTTTCTCAAAATGAGGAGGTTAATAAAAAGTTTTAACCCATCAGATATTGATGGTCAGCACCAGATGTTAAAATTTACAACGGACAAAACCACCTTATCGAATATTTGTTATTTTATAAGCCGAAGTATTAACAAATAATTACTTTGTAAAGAATTTTTACGCAATCCGAAGTTCCTATTACAAACCCAGCAACTGTATAATATGCAATAATAAAATATTTCTGACTTTTAATCAATTTTAACATCAAAATCTTCCCAAAATTGACTGACTTTTTTTTTATAAAAGACATATTTAAAACTTTTTTTTCCATTTTTCAAGTCTTATAACAGTTTAAAGATTTTGATTTTATTCCGTTTTCAGCGGTTTTTTTAGTGGTGTTTTTCAACTGGTGCGGCGTTTCAGTTTCATCCGGTATGGTGTTTATTAAATGGTGTGGTGTTTTTTTAATTTGGCACAGTGTTTGAAAAATACTTTAGCATCAAACCCCTGCCAAATTGCGCTGCAAAATCTGTTTAAATATTGTTCAAATAATCAAAGAATAATTATATAATATAGTGCTTTAGGGTGGTAATTATTTCTTCTAACAAGTCTACATCTTTATTCGATTCGAAAAACTCGATTAAAACATCAAGCAAAAACGCAATTTTTGCATAAAATCAGAAACGTTTTGTAAATCGTTGCCGTTGTTGCGTTAAAAAAGTTAGTCGTTAAAAAAGTTAACAAATAGTTCTGCGCATGCGTTAGGCATGCGCAATATGGTCAAAGAAGCGTTCGTTAGGGAATGAAATTAGACGTTAAAAAAGTTGCATTGTTTCATTAGGGTATGTAAAATAATAAAAATTAGTGTATACTTTATATTAAAAATGGCTGTCCATGATTACTCAGTTGATGAAATTATTTTATACTTTATGTTAAAAATGGCTGTCCATGTTTACTCAGTTGCTGAATTTATAAGCTTTACTACTGATATATGGTCCAGTAGCTCAAATGAAAGCTTCATGAGCCTGACAGGTCACTGTTTAGACAATACATTTAATCAGAAAACTGTTGTACTTAGAGTAGTTCCATTTCCTGAGAGGCATACAGCAGCAAATATTGCTGAATAAAATTTATACAGCGCTATCATGATATTGGGAATTTTCTTTCGGCTGACGAGTAAAAAAAAAAAAAAAAAAAAAAAAAAAAAGGTCGTTCATTGCAAAAGTTTTTTAGTTTAAACGATTATTTACAATAACCGTATATGGCTGTAAATACAAAATTCTTTCTAATTCTTTTAAAAATTTTTTAGTGAAAATAAAAAGTCTAAAATAAAAAAATACAAATAAAAAAACAAGCGAAATGAAAAATCTAAAGAACAACTGACGTCAATTAAAAAATAACGCATTTTCTTTATTTTTGAATAAATTGCTACGCTTTTTAAATGGCTTTGAATTGAATGATTAGCTACGCTTTTTCTTTTGTAAAGAAAGTAATTGTTTTCGATCAACTAAATTATTTTCTTCGTTTACTAAGTATTTCTACGTTTCTTGCGTAACACTTAAAATCTAAGTCTGTTAACTAAAGGTCGTTTTTTTTAAATGATTTTATGTACTTTTGGGAAATTTTGAAAAATTCGGAATTCCGCGTTATACGCGGTGCCATCAGGCTAGTTAACACCCTGATATATATATATATATATATATATATATATATATATATATATATATATATATATATATATATATATATATATATATATATATATATACACACTATATATATACACTATATATAAACATATACATATTATATATATAATTATACACTATATATATACACTATATATAAAAATATATATATATTTATATATAAATATATATATATTTATTTATTTATTTAAAAATATATACAATATCAATATGAAATTATAATTTATTTATCAGTAACTAAAGGAATGTTATACATTTACTATCACAACAATTTTTTATCTGAAGAGTGTTGAGTAGAGAGTTTTATAATATATTAAAGGAATACAACCAGGTGTGTTACCTATAAAATTTCAGACTAACAGTTAAATTTTATTTTTTACAGCTTATATTGAAACAGGAAAAAGCTTCGAAACGAGAATAAAACGATGGAAAAGCTTCCAATTCGCGAAACAACCGTGAAATCAGATGATACGCGATTAAAGAATGGTTTAAAATTCTCTCAATTTTGACATTGTAATTTTAATTGTTATTTTGTTTGAAACAAACAGTCAAATCATATACAGTTTTATTTTATCTGTAAATTATAAACATAGATTTGCAAGATTTGCAATTGGCAAACTTTGTGGGAACTATACGGGTTACCCAGCGGGCATACCCATATGGGCCCCAGAGGAAAACCGCCGCCAAGATCCGGTGGGTTCCCAATGGATTTCCCATATGGGTCCCAGTTGCAAACCCAAATGGGCCCCTTACGGTTTTAAAGTACGGGATTTGACAGGGACCCATACTGGATACCCAGCGGGCATACCCATATGAGCCCGGCGGGATACCGTTGGTCTTCCCTAGCGGGACCCAGTTGCGGACCCGTAAGAGCCCCGTATTGGCTGGGAACTCACCAGTAGAACTGTAAAAAGATGATACAGTGTTTAAAATCATTCCCTTTAGGGCAGTATATGGCATATTTTTAAAATTTAAATGTCTGACATTTTTAATTAATTGGTGTTTTCTCTCAAATCCAATGCACATGTGGTATCATGGAGGACCAAATTGTCTGGATTGATGTGGATAACATATGAGAAAATGAAGCTTAGGTATAAATTTTTCTGGATACAATTCCATAAAAAGTGTATGATAAGCAACTATTTTTTCCTCTAAGAAAAATAAATAAGCATCAGTTGTAATAGGAGAAAGACATAATTGAAGTATATGAAGAAGTTTACTTAGGCATGAAAAACGAAGATCAGTCACAGTTGTTCTCAAAAAAAAATAGGCAAAATACGAGAAAGAGGTAGCACCTGAGCACTTCCAAATTTGCCCTTAATACTAAATTGACTATTACAAGTTGTTTTTCACTGTCCTGTGGATATTGATAGCACTTTACAAAATCATTTAGGGTATCTAGTGTAAATAAACCTTGAAAAACAGTGTTACTTAAATAAAATTCTATCTGGAAAGTTATTACACCTTCTAACAAATCATGCATGGGATCAAAAAGCACTTGTTTTGTGACATCGAAATTTCTAATTTCTGATAAAATGCTAGTAGAATGAACACCGTACAATTTTGACCATTTTTGATTTTTTTGGGAGGTAGAAGTGGATTATCAAGTTCTTGGACACTTATCTTATGTTCTTCTATATTACGAACAATACACTGAGAATGTCTATTTTGATAAGGCATATCTGAATGAGTAGAATTACAAACTCGACAACACTTAAGAACCTTCCTGTTAAAGCCTTCCTTAAAACCAGCAATTGCATTACATGCTAACAAATCACCAATAAAGCTCTTCAATTTAACTGTGAATTGCTTATCTTTAGTATTGGTTAAAGTTGAGTAATCAAATAAAGATAGCTCATTTAGAGATTGAACTAAATCAAGCAAAAGTGATTTCATGAAGCTTTTATTTTTAACTGATTTAGAACCAGTTATTGATAAGGGAAATATTGAAAAAGTTTTACTGAGGCTATAATCAGCTACATTTAACAACTGAAAATACAAAACCCACAACTTATGGCTTCCTCTCGATTTACCTATTGGATTGGTAATACCTAAATCATCTGAAAACAATGAAATCAATATTTCAGAAGAATTCTCTAAACACTTACCATATTTAGGGGATATCAAAATAAACTTAAGCATTTCTTTAAATGAAATATGGCATCCCTGTAAGCCATTTTTAGAAATAGATTCAACTTTTGGTACATTGAAAGCATTTTTAAAGTACTGCTTTCTTGAAAATTCTGCTGAAAATTGCTGGCAAATTGTAGATAGCTCACTTTTGGTGTGTTATCAGTTAAAATATCTTTTAAATTCAGAAAAATAATATTGACTACATTTTCAGAACATCTATATTTTCCTCTCAGGTGTAGAGCTAATGCACCAAGCTTTCAATTCTCTGAAGGTATCTCAATGTCAATTTCTTCAAAAGTGTCATCAATTTCTTCAACATCTTCAATCATAGTAATTGGAATGAGACAATTAAAAACCTTTAACACTTTTAAATTTAGTAAAACAATTATCGCAACAAATACTGAACCTGCCTGACCATGTAATTTAAGATGAGATATTGTTATGTAAGGTCTATATGTTTTAAAATCACAAATACAACAATTTAATCTTACTTTTTGGATTGCATTTGTTAGTGGATTAGATATAAAAGCCACTTGAGCAGTATAGGATAGTTGACTGGAAATACATGTCAATGAAGACTGTGAAAACGCACATTTTTGAGCTAAAGCTTCCTGAACAAATACTGGTTCAGATACATCTGCTGAGCTCTCTAAACTTGATTGGTCACTAGATCATCGGTGTGAAATAGGTGTCTCATCACAAGTCAATAGTGGAGAAATGCTAAACGATATTGGACGAATGCTGTGAACAATATTCTGCTGGTGAGCATTATGACATATAAGGCTGACCAAGTAGATTTGTCACTGGTAAAGATAAACACTGCTATGGTGAAGAAGCATGAAAATTTTTAAGGTTGGTATATACAAGAGAAAATTTATACATATATACACTTATAATACTTGTTAATCTTGTTTGCAATAAAAAAACCATAAATATTCCTTCAAACAAAAACTATCAAAGAATGTTCCAATAAAGTTTAACAATTTTATTAACAATTGCAATAAAATACTTATTATATTCTAATAATATTATTAACAAAACATATTATATATATAAACAACTTATAACATTTTGAAGATCTTATAAATTATAAGAAAATCATAATATAATTTAAATCAATGCAGTTAACTGCATTGATGTGTGTGTGTGAGAGAGAGTATATATATATATATATATATATATATATATATATATATATATATATATATATATATATATATATATATATATATATATATATATATATATATACGATTAATAAATCGTTGAATTTTACTACTAGTAATCAACTTATTTCTTATAGTAAAACCTCGTGCAACAATTTAACAATTTTCAAAGATTCTTTCAATTCGCGCTTCTTTACAAATACTTTTATACTGTCATATTATTATGTGATGACATATTTCCAATCAACATAACGGTAAACATAACGGTTAAGCATAACGCCTTACATTTATATACAAATATACAAATAACTGTGGCCAACATAACGCTTTAGACATATTTATTACTTAAAAAACATAACGCCAAACTTTTCCTTTACCGTTATGTAACCGTTATGTTAGCGTTATATTTTCTGATGTGCACTTTTTTCTTGTTTTTTCTTATCCACTAGGCACAAAATAGGTCTGAGAAATGCCACCTTCAGAAAAAGCAATCCATAGAAGTAATTTTTTTTTAAAACTATTGTCTTGTTTGGTATTTAACTATAGATGGAGTAGATTTTACATCGCTTGTAAAAAATAAATCATTTCCAAAAATAAACGCGAAATAAGACTCGTTATCAATGATCGGTTTACAATTTCTGAATTTCTAACACAATCGACTGCACTTAGTTCTAACAACTGCTTTTTGCTGGTCAGAACGTTTTGAATTGTCATTTTTTTTCTTGGTTTAAATTTTGTCTTTTTTTTTTTTTTTTATGTTTCACTAAATGTGTTGCTCTATAGTTGAGAAACTCGGTCTTTATGGCAAATATAAGTTTGAGCCTTTTAATGTTTGTCTTAGTCATTTTTTAGCCTTTCCTCCACTTCCTTGAACTCTTTGGTAACCAGATTCACTTTCAACACGTTTAATTATCTTGTAGATGGTACTTTTAGGTATTGTTAGGGCGGGGATTTTTTGTTAATTTTACATATATATATATATATATATATATATATATATATATATATATATATATATATATATATATATATATATATATATAGATATAGATATATATTGATGATTTAAGTGAAGCAGAAGTGTACGATAGAGATAATGACAACAACGATGTGAGTGTAAGAGTAGCGTAAAATGTGATGTAGGTTTGTCAGTGTGTAACGCAGATGTGGTAGAAGCGCGGTACTCAGGTGATTTAAGGCCAGTCCAAATTTTTATGGTAGTTCGTCCTACCTTCTATAACTCCTTTTTAAAAAAAACTGTTTTTGAAAATTTGTTGTCTTAGCTGAATTATACCTAGCAAAAGTTGGGCTAAGTTGAAAAAAATATTATTGACAAAAATATGGTGGATGACGCTTATTTTCTTTAAACTTAAAGATAAATGTTTTAAAAAATAAGGGTTTAAATTGTTAAGCACAACTTTTATAGTTATCTACAAGCTAAAAGACATCGATATTGAATTATATTGTTTTTTCATACTTTGACTCAGAAGGTAGGGTAGAAAATCCGACGTTTAATTATTTCTTTTGACAACGAACACTGAAGTGTCGAGAACTCGGTAATACTTAGCGATTTTGTTTTAAAAGGCTTTTTGTTGACCGCATAAACAGAATGGTTTCTGTCGGTGGAAGTTATTCGTAATAAACAAAATAGAGCGTGTGGTCATTATATATACATGTAAATATACATACATACATACACTGTGTGACAAAAGTTTTCGTACATTTTAAAAAAATTACTAACTCTTAATTTAGAATAAAAGAAATGCAAGGAACAAGTTAAAAACTGAATAAAAACTATTTGATTTATAATTATTTAAGCAAAAATTGAAAAAACAGAACAAGAAAAAAATTTTATTTTAATATCTTGATGAAAAAGCAAGAAAAGTAACAAAAAGAAGGTGACAAAAGTTATCCTACGCTTTCAAAATAGTACACTTTGATAAATATTATGGGAACTAAACTTATATTTTAGTATCGTGTATTTTGTCCTTTAGCTTTTACAACAGCAGCAAGACGTCTTGGCATCGATTCAACGAGTTTTTTTGTAATAGACGGATCGATTGATTCCCACGTCTTTACAATTTGGACTTTTAATTGTTCAATGGTGTTTACACCTGTTCTATCTATTCGTCTATCGATTTCATCCCATAAATGTTCTATTACATTCAAATCAGGGCTTTGAGGTGGATGATTTTGTATGTCCCAACCTTTTTTTTCCATAAATTCCATCACATCTTTGGCCTTATGTTTGGGATCGTTATCTTGAAGAAAAACGTCATCTTCAATACCAAGATTACGTGCTGATTGTTCAACATTTTCTTTAATAATACGTTTATAGTAATGTTTATCCATATTTCCTTCAATAAATACTAACTTTCCAACACCTGCTGCCGACATACATCCCCAAACCATTACTGATCCATTTCCGTGTTTAAATGTTCGGACTGTAGTTCCATTTTCTAAGCAATTTTTTGATGAACGCCATACACGAATTCTACCATCAGATCTTTTTACATTAAATTTAGACTCATCTGTCCATAAGACTTTATTCTAGAATGAGTCTGGGATATCAATGTACGTTTTAGCATAGTTTAATCGAAGCTTACAATTTTTATCACTAATACAAGGAACCTTTCTTGGAACGCGACTCACTATTCCTTGTCTTCTAAGACTTCGAATGACTGTTTTTGGACTAATTTTAACCCCCAAATCGTTTTCTATTTTGCAAGCTAAAGTTTTGGCACTTACAAAACAATTTTTCTTGATTGTGGAAGCTAAGCTTCGTTCAGCACGCTTATTCAGTTTTTTTGGACGACCACTTCGGGGCAAATCAGCTAATTTTCCTGTTTTTTTGAACTTGTTAATAATTGAAGAAACTATGGATTTTTTAGAATCAACAATTTTTGCAATACAATTTAACGATTTTCCTTCATTCCAATGCTTAATTATTAGCTTACTAATTTCTACAGTGGTCTTAACCCGTTTCAAGCTCATTTTACTTTTTTTTAACCAAAAAATTCATTGAAAATAATCTTAAAGTGTTTATAGTTTACCTTATTTTCAAAAATGTATGAAAAATGGTGGACATAACGGTTTGGAGTTAAATAAATATTAGTGTACGCTAAGTGTACGATAACTTTTGACATCATCTTTAATGTACTTTTTTCAAATTTTGAGACTAACTTTAATGTTATTTCAATATAAATTCCAAAAAATTAATAAATTAACAAAATAAATGCTATTAAAAAAAAAAAAAATAATAATTTTCATTAAATATAGCAGAAAAATTGTGTCTATATTGAATATTATCTTTTTTTCTTAGCTTACGATGACTTTTGTCACACAGTGTACATATATATATATATATATATATATATATATATATATATATATATATATATATATATATATATATATATATATATATATATATATATATATATATATATATATATATATATATTTATGTATGTATGTATGTATGTATGTATGTATGTATGTATGTAATGTATGTATGTATGTATGTATGTATGTATGTATGTATGTATGTATGTATGTATGTATGTATGTATGTATGTATGTATGTATGTATGTATGTATGTATGTATGTATGTATGTATGTATGTATGTATGTATGTATGTATGTATGTATGTATGTATGTATGTATGTATGTATGTATGTATGTATGTATGTATGTATGTATGTATGTATGTATGTATGTATGTATGTATGTATGTATGTATGTATGTATGTATGTATGTATGTATGTATGTATGTATGTATGTATGTATGTATGTATGTATGTATGTATGTATATATTTATAAATTCATTATTTTTAATTGGTATTTAGAATTAATTAAATTTGGTTAATATTTGGTCATTTGCTTTTATAATTTTTTAAAAGATACTTATTTTCGTGTCTGCATTTAGAAACAAGTTCATTTTTTTTTTTATTTAGTAAATTTTCTTGATCTAAATAAGTAATAATTTTAAACTTTTTTTGTTAACAAAATATACATTTTTGAGATATGTTATTATAGGTAGGCGCAGTTTTTAGAATAGACCAGTTTAATTTAAAGTTAATATTTTTTTCTTTTAGTTGCCAAATATATTTTGACAGCATAGTCTCTTTTGAGTACTTTTCATGATTTTTTTTATTTTTTAATGTAGTTGTTGGAACTTCCGGATCAAAGAAATCAATTACTTTTTTACAAAGCTTACTATATAACTAAAAAAAATTATTTACAAGTATATTTTATAATTATATAGAAATGTGGTTTATTTTACTGAAGGAGGATGGATCCTGCTTAATTTCAACACATTGAAATTTGACTGATAGCATGTTTAATTTGTATAGTAAAGATAAATAAAATTGGAGAAAATGAAGAAAAAGAAAATGTTTATTTAACAAAAATAAAAATATTGCAAGAAAGAAAAAGATTTAGATTAAAAATGAATGAATTAATAAAATCAGCAGTAGTCTTTAGTAGACTGTTGACAAAACGAATTTAACCGATTTATTTGGAAGAAATAGAAATCGATTTATTTAATTCTTTTGTAGTAAAATTATTATTATTCAAAATACATTATAAATCAATGACAACAAATGCACGGACATTAGTTGAATTAACAAATAATTTACATAAATTTATTAAAAGCAGCTAAATAAATTTAAAAATTATGGTGATTATCGAATGTTTATATACATCAAAATGAATTGGAAAAACCTTTGCGATTGGTTTTGAAAACATCCTTTGTGATATTATTAGAGAAATAGTTTAAATTCTAGTAATAAATTTTTGTTAAATAGGATTTGATTTGTATTGATTATCATTATTTAATTTATCATAATTTTTTATTCATGTTGTTTTAACAATAATCATCCAGTCAATTGATTTATTAATTTTTTGTTTGTTTATATATTATCTAGATATTGTTTACATATATATATGTATATATATATATATATATAAAAAAGAGAAACTGGCAGCGTGTATATATATATATATATATATATATATATATATATATATATATATATATATATATATATATATATATATATATATATATATATACACGCTGCCAGTTTCTCTTTTTTCAGAATCGTTAAGAAGCCTTTCTATTTTCTTGTTCTTTAAGAACATTGAGCACTTTCTATTTTCTATGTTCTGTTTTGAACATTGAGCAATAATTTAGTAAAATACACTAACACAATTTACATCCAATTTTACAAAAAATCTATTGCAAATAATAAGTACTCGAGATTTGAATAATAATTAATGTGGTTTGTTATAAATCATTATATTATATACTAATTCATAACATGTTATGAACTCATGATATTTACTCAAAAATTAGAAAACTTTCTTGTGGGACTTTTTTCAGTCACCGCTTTATTATAAACGTTTAGAAAAATCCCGCGGGACCTGAACGCCACAATTTTACGTCACCCTCAGATAAACGAAACAAACCCGAAATTTACGGAGACTGGCCTTAAACTACATGAGTAGGAGCATCAGAATTTTCAATAATTATTAACGCATATGATAATGATAATAAAAATTAATCAAGATGCAAACAAAAATAAAAATACTACTAGTCTTTATTCTCTTACTTATTTTTCTTAATAAATATTCTCAACTATTTCTCATCAATATATATTCTCTTAATACTAATTTATACAAATAACAATACATTAATACAGATAACGAATATCTAAAGTCACTCAAATATCTTTTCTTAACAACTCTTCTCATAAGATGATATTTAAAATTTCCATTAATTCTTTTCATAAAAATCTCTTTAAATCTTCAAAAATCCTTTTCTCTTAAAATTCTCTTTAAAATCTCTGAAACTCTTTTCTCATAAAATCCTCTTCAAAATCTCTTTAATCTCTTTCTTAATACATCTTCAAAGACTCTCTTTAGAATAAATCATTTCATCAAAATCTTCCCAAAAAAACTAAAAAAATCTCTTAAATAACTCCTTAAAATTACAAACCTTAAAAATCTGTAAGATTTTCTCAACCTTTTCTATCTGTCAACAGATGTTTTTTTGAATTCTCGTACAAATAATAGATTTCTTTTTCTTCAAGTTCGTTTAGTACTTTTGTTTCAACTTCTAAGTCATGGTATTTTAAAACAGGTTTTACAAGTTTTCTTTTTATTTGTCTTTGTCTGAGAATGGCTACAGAGTTTTCTAGAACTTTACTAATTAAAATCATGTTAATGTATTTCTAGTCGTGTTTACAAATACAGTTTTAAACATTAATGGTGGGACTTTCATTTTTCATGTCGTTGAACATGTGTGTTTACATGGTGTTCTGGTTGACTCGCTCTTTTCTTCGATCGAATGTAATATGTTTGAGTTGGGTAAAACTTGAAGATGATGTTTATAATATTCTAATTTTCCCTCCTCACAGTACATTCTCAGTTTTAAAGCGGTCATAAGTGAACTTTTTACCAACATTTCTGTAATTTAAATAAAATTCACACACACGTTTTCTAATCTCTTCTTTTGTTTTAAACCGTTTTTTTTTTTTATTCATTTTTCTATTAAAAAAATAAAAACACATAAAACATTTAAAAACTAGAATAAAAATACTTTCTAAAAAATATTTTTCTTTTTGTTTAACCTTATGCCTTAAAAGAAATATGTCTTTAAATCCAGTTTGGTTTTTCAGTTGTCACCCGTTAAACACCGACATCTAACGGCCGCAGAATGTGTGAAGAATGAGCTGGTAAGCAAATTAACAAGATATTGTTTTCGATACAAATAAGTACAACCCATATTTTTTACAACAATTCA
The DNA here is from genome assembly GCF_058129835.1 of Hydra viridissima. NCBI lineage: Eukaryota > Metazoa > Cnidaria > Hydrozoa > Anthoathecata > Hydridae > Hydra > Hydra viridissima. Next base: position 13,198,460 of record NW_028324307.1, on the reverse strand, counting down.
TATTTTACGTGTAGACAGACAAGTGTCACATGTCTATCTACACTTAAAATATGAATGTCTATAGTTGGATAACTATAATTAGATTTATTTAATTAAATAATTAGTTGATTAAAGAAAAGATTAAACTAATGAACTGGAATTTTTTAATGGCGGGAGCATACACGTTAGTGAGCTACTTACGAATTGCTTATCTTCCATCCCTCCGGTTAGAGATATGTGTTGCTTGCCTTCATCTATGTGTTGCTTGCCTTCATCACGAGTGATACCTGCTTTGTTGAATTTTCTTTGCGGTGTGTTGAAATACTTTGTTACTATTTCTTGCATGCAAGAAGTGGCTCTGAGCGATGAATTGTTGCCTTTAACTCCAATACTCAACTTATGACTCCACCGGTTGATGAAAAGCTTATACCAATCTCTGCCTGGTGCACCATTAGGAAACAGATGAGATTGACCTTGATGTTGCAAATAGTCGATAAATAGTGTTGACGTCATTGTAAGTTCTACCAATGCCCTAATTGGATAATTTGATAAACGCAGTTGCAGTTGCAACACCTCCAAGCAGTTGCAGCAATCTCGTGCTTCAACCACTCCCAATTGTTTTATTTATGCCGCGGACACACCTGTGAAGAGTTGCTACTGGTATGCTGAATGATTGAGCAGTTTTGTGAAGTAAACATTCACCGCTTTGTACTTTGGCCATTGCAAGCGCAACTTGCTCTTCGGTGTGTGGTTTTTCTTTTTTCTTTGAGAGCAAGTTTTTTCAAGGTATATATTATATCAGAATAGATTTAATAATGATCGATTTAAAATTTACACAATAACATTATATTGGTATTGGTGACTTTATAGAGATTGATTTATTACTTGAGATTTAATCAATAAATAAAAGCCACATTTAACATTTTTCTCCCTTAAAAGCAAATTTAGTTTTGAAAAAAGATTCTTGACCAGCGTAAAAATTCAATGATATCAAAAAAAAATTTCCGTGAGTTTTTCACAAAAAAAAAAAAAAAAAAAAAAAAAGAATCATAAGGCATTCGAAAACTTAACAATTAATAAAACATTTTTTTTGAAAATTAAATTTTGACATCATTTTATAAAGAAAAACATTTCTCTACCAACTCTATCAAAAATATCCGCAAAAAATTTACTCAGTAACTAAGAGAAAAAGTATAAACACTGTCATAACTATTTCATTCTACCGTGTTTTACTCTTAACCGTTTTGTTTAGCAAAACTATTGATCAACATTTAAAAAACAACTCTCGCTAAAAACTGTCTGCACTGCTAAATCCGCCATCAATTTTTATAAATTAATTAGTTTAGGATCACCGTTTGCTACCATTTTAGCATAAGCCATAGAAGTAAAAATATTTCAACTTGGAGCCTAAGGACTGAGCAACAGAGCGTGAAGAGCTACCGATGGATCAGAAGCATTTAGTGTTAGAGCAGAGTTACTTGCAGCACCGACTTAAGCTGTATCATACACTTTAGTTCTTCATGCAAGTTTATTCGTGCAGAAACTTTAGGATTTGTGTTCGTTCTTCACACGCTTCACTTGCTTATTACTTTGTGTGCTCCTTTGACAGAGAAAACGAACCTCTGTAAATTCTAAAACCCTACAATCTTCTTCAAATTGACTTAGTATTTTCATTCAATGACAAGCTTACCATCGAGTGCAGAATTATGTCATAAATGATCCAACAGCCAGGTTTTATTTTGTGCGTTAGACTTGGGAGACTCCTGTTTCATGATTATTTATAATAGATGCATAAATTACATAATATATGATAAATATATTTAATGTATGCATAAATATAAACAATGGATGAATAAATCTATATAAAGAACTCATAAAATAAAAATAGAAAAGTCTTGCGTGAAATTCAGTTTCAAAAATCTTTATTTCATATATTTTTCATCACAAAAAAGCCTGATTATAAGATCAGTTTGTCAAATATAAAGACACCATTAAAAAAACAAATACGTCCTAAAAAACATCATTTAAAATAAGAACACGTCATTTAAAAAAAACAACAAATATTTGATCAATTGGAGAAACGCGTTGCTCACTTGAAGACAATCAAATTCCTCGGAACGTAATTTGGATATATATCAGCAAATTCTAGAGAAATCATATGACACGTACAATAAATTCTGAAGAAATCAACATAAATGACCATCAATTGGAAACCAATTCAGTTTAAACTAAATAAGTTCAATCCAAATACATACATACATACATACATACATACATACATACATACATACATACATATATATATATATATATATATATATATATATATATATATATATATATATATATATATATATATATATATATAATAAAAGTAAATGCAAAATGATTAAACAAAATTAGATAAATAAAAGAAGTAAGAACAGAATTATTAAAAAAAAATTACCAATATCAAGTGAGCATTCATGTCGTTTAAGTGACAACCGTGCTTGCAACTTCATAAAAGCTGTCTTTATGCTCGTGTACATGACGAGCCTGGATTGAACGACATAATACTTTTGGAACAAAGCTGCTTTCTTTTTAACGTAAGCGTTGCAGTCAATAACTTTTTTGAGCGAAGACTTCACACCTATCGACTTTGTAATGATGCTTTGTAATTTCTGAAGATTTTCGTTCAAAATTAGCGTAGCATCAATACTTCTGTCACAAGTAGAAGCTGTAACAGTTCAAAAATCATTAAATTAGTTTTCCAGACCATAAACAAACCACGTCATAGTTATAATGAGCAGTGAAATACCTTTTGAATGCCAACCAATCCACATTCGCAGATTGTGAAACCATTCATCAATGCTATCTTCAAAAGTGATAGATGCATCATCCATATTTTCCCACCTTTCACATTCAGTTGACTTTAAAACTTTTATTTCTAAAGAAAACAACAAAACAAACAGCGTAAGAATATCTTTTATTTAAAAAGCAAATGGTCAAAATATTTTTCCTGAATCATAAATTACAAAAAATAAAATAAAAAAGTTATTCCACTTTAAAATTGTCAACTAAAAGAAACAAAAAAACTGAGTAACAAACTTTAATTACTTAAGAGTGTTGCTAAAATATATTTTCTGACTCATAAATTATCAGTTCACAAATAAATGAATTACTGTTATCGCAATATTCTGAGTTGCAAAGTTCTTCTCTTTCGAGTTCTCCGACACAGATTTCAGGTCCAAATCTCTCGCACCTTCTTGTAAACGAAATCTTTCCCTGTTTCTGATCACTCTTACACAACTGAGTGCATGGACCCACCTGCTCCCATGAAGTCCAAAAGCTATTTTCTAAATTATCATCACATATATGACATTTCAAAAACACAAAACATCGCAGAAAACTAAACTCGCCAAGGAAAATCAAAAAAGTCAGTAAAAAATATAAATTGGTAGGAAGCCTTTTAGATGAACTTTTTGCAAATATTTTCAAGAACGCATAATATGTTAACAATTGAAAAACTTCATTAACTTACGATAGCAATACTGTAGAGTAGAATTGATCATATTATCTGAGTAATAACCATCATTGCACTCGCACGAGTAGCTGCCATTTTGGTTGAGACATTTGGAATTTTGAGGACAAATATTTTCAATTTTGCACTCATCTACATCTTAAAACAAAAACGTGCATGATTTGTATTTATCATTTATAAATACATGAATTTAAACAACGGCAAAAAAAAAAATGAGCTGAGGCCACTTCTTCAATTTTCCCAACTTTAAAAACACTACACGAAATTGCAATAATTGTGTTAAAAGAATTTCCTCCTTCCCCCCACCCCTACCTCTACAAATCTATCCAACTTCGGTATCAAAAAACCTTCTACGTAACTCTCGATCTTCATCAAGAGACTGTAAACAGTTTTCATTTTACTAATATTTTCTCAGTTTTAGAGCCAGCTTCTACTAAATGTACAACTACAACTACATCAGCTTCGTATGAAATCTTCTAAAAACTGTTCTCAAGAAACAAGACTAATAATTCTTCTAACCAAGGTTTACAAAAGATTGGTAACTAACTCTGCTATTCATCTTGGTTTATCTCGGGTATCTCAAGTATTGCATTTAACTAAAAGTGGCTATTTATTGATCCATAAAACACTGTCACATAAAAATCTTAAAGATGTTTCATTGAGTAATCTTTACAAAAAAATATTCGCTTAGACCTCTTGAAGACCCGTATATTGTACTTGATGTACAGTGTCCGACAAAAAAAAGCTTAGATAGACATGCAAGAGAACTCAACTAAATTTCTACAACTGATATAGAAAAAAATAAACAAAAAATTTTTATTTAGTACATTGATTCTTAGATAGAAAAAAAAACAAAAAAAAAAGACGAAAATTTGAGGATTTTTATTGAAATAACGAAATAGACCTAACTAATACTTTGTGGTGAAGCCACAGCTTTTGATCACTGCCTTGCACCGAAGAGGCATACTCTCAACAAGTGATTGTAAGAGTTCCCCTGAAATGTTCTTCCATTGATTTTGAAGAATTTGAAACAACTCTTCTTCATTTTTTGGAGCTCTTGTCTTGATTCCATGATCCAATATACTCCAGAGATTCTCGATAGGGTTCAGATCAGGACTTTAAGCTGGCCAAAAAAAGAACCCCTAATTTTTTGTTCTTTAAATAATTTTTTACATTGTTTACCGTATGTTTCGGGTCATTTTCTTGCATAAAAACCCAACTTTTATCTTTAAAGAGCTCATTTGCACTAGGTATCAGTTGATGAATTAAGATTTGTTTGTACATTTTACTGTCCATAATACCAGGAATTTTATACAAAAGACCAACACCCGATGGAGTAAAACATCCCCATACATTCACTTTTTTATCATGCTTTAATGTTGGCTGTTACTAATGGATCGTAAAGTTCATTATGTAACCGCCAAACACGCGACCGTCCACTGAAGCGCAAACAAAATGGTGACTCATCACTCCATAAAACAATTTTCCATTGTTCGATTGTCCAATTCTGATATTGCTTTGCCCATTGAAGTCTTTTTTTCCGGTTACTTTCAGAAATAAATGGTTTTTTAACGCTCCAGTAAGATTTAAATTTCCCAATAGAATGGATTCTTCGAAGAACCGTCCGTTCGTATACATCCAGTTTAAAATTTCTCTTTATTTCAGCCGCTGTTATCTTTCTATTCTTTCGAACCTCTCTTATAATTAATCTGTCCTCTCTGGCAGTTGTTTTAAGCCTTCTTCCGCTCCCTTCTTTGCGTTTAAAACTTCCCGTCAAATAATACTTAAACAAAAATCTTCGAATTGTAGTGCACCATCGATTCAATTTTTTTCCAATTTCATGGTCAGTGTATCCACTTTCATGCCATGCCACAATTTGGCCCTTTTCAAACTCAGTGAGTTGTTTTCTTATCTTTTTTTGAGTTGTCTGGCGCATTGTTCGACTTGGATGCTTTGATAGAAAAAGCGACAATTGAAGCAAGAAAAATAATTTAGGATTGCGTTTTCGCTCACAAAAAATTTTTTTTTTCCCAACTCGCCAAAAATTTGTCCGGAATTCGACATGTCAAGCTCTAATTGACAAATAATAAAATGACGTAAACATGTGGTTGTAGTTTGTTCAAAGATATTTCTAGAATATTAATGATACACTATTGAAATGAATTATTTCTTCCTGAAATAGTATTAAAATATATATATATTGTAAAGAATATTTGATTGTCATTCTTTTTTGTTGTAATTTTTTGAGAGTTTACCTAAGCTTTTTTTTTGTCGGACGCTGTATTATTGGAGAAACCATTCACAGTATGACACTAATAAAGGACTTCCAAGTTCATTAGTTGATCTTTTACAAACTCTTTTCTAAATCTTACAAGCAGTGACCACCTTAACTTTCTTATCTTCCTTTTCTTAAGGTTGTGTTCAAGCTCCTTAAATGTTGTTTGCTAGATCTCACATAAAATCAGAATGAATCTGTGAATGGAGTTCATAGGTGAAAATGTCCTAAAACTAAACTTTGTGGTCGAACTTAACTTACTAACAGTTGCAGAATTTTTGCAGCAGTTTGATGCTAATGGTATTGGATTACCAATCTATATAAACAACTCTACTCCTGTCTAGAAATGAGATATATATAAATTAAGTTTGTTGCAACTAAAATACTTGAAAAAACTAGAATTAGGAGTCACCATCTGCAATCACATAAAAAAAAAGTTTCAGATCAAAGAAACGGTTTATTTTACTGTTGGATTAACTAAAGAACCAGAAGATTTATCAGTAATTAATCAAATCATTTAGTAAGAAAATGCAATCAAAAAACCAGCTATTGTTATTTCATTTCTTCCTTTGGTTTAAATCCTATTTTTACAGATAGAAATACTGACATTGTGTTTGTTGATAAAAAAGCCATTGAGTGTTTTTTCGCAGAACTCCATTTAACATTAGGGTTTTTTATGGTTTTTGTCTTGTTAAAATTATATGGTTTTTGTCTTGTTAAAATTAGTATTAGTGGTGTTTATATCAAAACTTCCGAAAATGGATATTTGGAAACATCTTACTGTTAGTTTTGGATTAACTAAAGAAGCAGAAAATTTATCAGTATAAATAAATTAGAAAAAAGATATTTTATGTATCTAAAGCAGATTTTAAATCTTTTTTTTACAAATTTATTTCTTAAAAAAATTTTTTTGGACTTAACTTTGTCAAGCAGCCACGTAATTCATTTTAACAAGAATTCTGAATTTTTTTTCAATATTTAAAAATTCTAAAAACTTAATTTCCTTAAGTAAATTGAAAAAAATATGGTAAATAGTAGAGAAAAATGATGTTGTTTTTTGGAATACATTATATCACTACCATTAGCAATAATTGTTTAAGTTTTTGATCTACATTATAAATCTGGACATCTGTAATGGGCATTCCAAGAACGCCACTCCTACACTGTTGAAAATTCATGGAAGTGTATTTAGTATGCTTAAATACAAACAGATATAAATATAAATGACAACATACATACACATATACACAAATCAAATACATACACATGTATTCATAAGTAACAACAAATTACCTTCACACTGACCAATATCATTTTTAACGTAACCAGCAGCACACAAGCATTCAAAACTTGTTTCCTTACCAATACATCTTTCACCAGAGGGACATGTTGACATATTTGCATATGCAGCACAATCATCCGACGCTAATTTAAAAAATAAAAAAATTAAAAAAAGTATATTTTTATATTTTCTACCTGACTTTTTTTTTTAATTGATAAAACGTATTTACAAAAGAATGTCCAATATCATGGAGGAAGTGTGATTGGTGCTGATGATGATGGTAATTTCCATTCTGATATAGTTGTGTTCATGGTGGTTAGCCTTAAAGAAATGAAGCCCTTTGTTGTTAAGGCCTATCCAGAACTTTGAACTTCTGGTTTTTTAATAGGTTCAGATATAAAAGAAACATTTAAAACTTTATATAAAGTATCTTTCAATGCATGAACTAAAATAGCTGAAAACCAAGATCTAAAATGATTATGAGTGAACCATTGAGCTTATTCACTTTGCCTTAGCAGCTATTTAACATACAACATTTATGCTACCTTTCAATCTAAAAAGTATTCGAATATTCCCATGCAAGAGGTGCCTACTAGGTATAAAAACTCTATAAATACTCTACAAATATTTCACTTTCAACTACACCTCACCTTTACAAACAGTTCCTACTCTGTTGTACCCTGGTTGACAAACACACATAACTCCACGGCCCACTTTGTTTATGCATAATTCATGAGGTTTAGTGCAAGGGTATGGTAACAAACTTTTACATTCATCAATTTCTAAAATCAAGAAAAAGTTTGTTATCAAGAAACTATATAATCAATAAACTTGATTAAATATGAAGCATAATGTTTTTTCATGGAATGAATATTGAATGAGTTGAAAAATAATCATAGCAATTACCTTCACAAAGTGACAGGTGATTCATGATGTAACCTTCTTCACACAAACAATCAAATCGACCAGGACTTATCATTGAGCAGTTAGAATTAATTGGACAAACAGACTCCAAAGAACACAGGTTAATCTCTGTAAAGCAAACAATAGCAATAATACAAACAGTAGCCAATAGCAATTATATCAATATTTGTAAATTTAAAAAATTGTATATAAATTGTTGTAATATCCAAAAATTGAATTAAAAGTAATGTATAAAAAAAACTTGCAGGTAGAAAGAGTGAACCTCACCTTCACAACTATGTGTATTTGTATTGAATTCAAAGCCAGCCATACAAATACAGTCATATGAGCCTTCAGTATTTTTGCAGTGCGCATTCTCTCCTTTGCACCATTTAAGGCACTCATTAATATCTGAATATATGAACTTTTTTTAGAAAAGGTTTAAAAAAAAAAAAGTGGAAAAAAAATTTTTTTTGGAATCAAGCAATCATTTTGAAATGAGATAAAAAGAAAAAGAGTTTATCCACTACCTATGCAAATGTTATTTGCAGATAAGTCCCAGCCAGAAGGACAAGAGCAATTGTATGTTTGATTACTTTGAAGGACGTTCTCATTTTGACAAATTCCTCTCACAGGATCGCACTTGTGCATATTGGCCTCACATTCATCATAATCTTGACATAAATCAGCAACTGCATTGTAAAAAGAGCCTGCTGGACACTGACACTGAAATGTTCCATAGCCATTGATGCAGGTGGCATTTTTACAATAGTTTTCACATTCATTTATATCTAAATATTTCCAAATAATTTAAACAATTCAAAATCTAAAACAATCTAAACAATTTTAAAAATAGCAATATAAAAGCAATGATTTAAAAAATTTTATTAATCAATGAAATAAATTACCAATACACTTAACAACCTACCCACACAACTCTTCTGATCCTCGCCTAGTTTCCATCCATCATTGCAGGAGCATTTGTAACCCCCTTCTGTATTTATGCATTTGCTGTTTAACCAATTACAGTTGTCAGTTCCTGACACACAGTCATCAATATCTTAAGAAAAATAAAAAAGACTTTAGAATAACAATTTCAATAATTAGAAAAATTGGAGGTTGAGGTTGATGATTGAAAGACTGATAAGAAACAAAAGTAAACTTCTTACCTTCACAAGTTAACAAGTTATCAAAAGAAATGTAACCATTTTTACAAAAGCATTTTGCATTGGTGGAGTTAACCACTTGACACTTTTGGTTTTTGTATGAAAAACATGAGAGAGCACCACATAGAGCTGATAAAAGTAAAAATGATATTTACATTGATAACTTTAAAAAAAGAAAAATGCAAAGACAGCAATTTAACAAACAGTGTTGATATACACAAATAATGTTGCAAATATTTACATTTTTAGCAAACACTCCATTATTTTGCTTAAATATATGGTTCTAAACAAATGGTTCAATTAAGATAAACCTTTAAAATTTGCAGTTTTCATATGACTTGAATAATCAACATTTTAACTAACATTTTAAACAAGAAACTTCATTTAATTTAAAGTAAAACATGAGAAATGTTAAAATAATACAAAAATTTCACAAATGAAAACAGAACTGAATTAGGGAAGACATCCCAATGAAGTATAAAAACAGAACCAGAGTTTTAGAGAAAGCATATCGGAAGGTTCTTCTAACAGATAAATATTTTGGTATAAATTAAAGCAAGAAAGTGTTTTGCTGACATAAAAGTTCAACATTTTCAATGCTGTAAAAACTGTTATTGGAAAATCAAACCAGTGAATGTTTAATATTGATGAGATTTTCACTGATCTCACAAGTCATGAAATATCTTGAAAATGTCTTATTTACATTTATCTGATTTAAATGAGTGCCGCAGTGAATGATTACTGTGACACATTGCTCAAACAGATTTTTTTGTATCAAAATCCTGAAAATCAAAATTTAATTAACATAAAACTTACAATCAGGATCAACTGTAACTATAGGTGGATAGTATGGTGAGCTCAAGACGCTACCATTATATGCTACAGCTTGAAGAAATGAGGTATATGGCTCGCCTTCATTCAGAGCAAAGTTCTCATCTTAAAATAACAAATGTAAATAAATATCAGAGTAGCTTGTGACACACTAAAACTAAATCTGCTGCTAAAAGCAGAAAAACAAAACTGCAAATTATAGTTACAGATTTCAGAATCCCTTCGGTATCGATTGGATTTTGAAATTGATCCACCAACTTTGAATTTCTTATCTTTTGCAGTAACTCGACCAACTCGATAACAACCATCAACATGATTATCAATATCTTCCATTGTATATTCATATGGTGCTTTTTTAGGGATCAGTAAGTTGAGCAGTTTTTGAAGAATTACATAAATAAATCTAAAAAAAAATATTTTAAGTTCGGAAAAAATACTTTTTTTAGCTTTTAGATCTTTTTAAATTTTTTTTCATCCTTAACTTTATTCAATTATTTTTATAGATTGCTTTATCATCAGATATATTTTTTCTCCCAATAGGATGAAAAAATGTGTCTGATAATAAAACAATTTATTTATTAATTTTACTCAGGCAGATTCAGATTTTGTTTCTCTTTTCTAAACTTCTATCAAATTTGACTCCACAAGACATGACAAGAATCATTCAATTTCTTAACAAGTAAGAATTCTTACTAGAAGAGTCATAAACAGAAAAAATCAATGGCCTCTCCAACTTATTCAAACAAAGCTTATTTATTATGCTTGACTGAAAAACTGATTTATAGTATATAAAATAATTTAGTTTGTAGTTATAGTGTATATTCTAGTAAAGTTTTACTTTGTTTTTTAGCAAGCAAAAATAAAAGGATGTATAAGTTACTATAAAAAGTGAATCAATAAATAAATAAATACTGTATTTCATCTTCATCTACATCTTTAAGTGGCAGTATAGTAATTTCAAAAGATGTTGAAGTAACACCCAAAGGAGGAGGGCCTACAAAACAAATTTAACTTTAAAAAATATTCCTCAAAGATAGACATATCAAAAAAATACATTTAAAACACTGGACCCTTAAATTCACAAGTAATAAACACTAAGAAAAAATACCAGCACAGCTGTCATTAGTTGCACTTAAAACCCAATCTCCACTGCAAGAGCAATTAAAACTGCGGAAGGTATTTTTGCAAACACCATAAAACCAGTCGCAAGCTTTGTTTACAACACACTCATCAATATCTAAATGCAATAGACTGATTTTCAAATCTAAAATTCATATAATAAAAGTCACTGAAGTTCTACACTTTTCTAAGTAAGAAATAAACTTTATTAGGGGTATTTGGGTATAGAGGGGCATAAAGATTGATCAATAGAGTCTTGCAATAATATTGCTGAAAAACAATATTATTGCAAGACTCTATTGATCAACCCTCATGCCTGCATGTTGAATTTAACAGCATTAAAAGAAACTGCTTAATCACCATAGGTTGTACTCTGACAGTATAGGCTTCAACTTTTTAAGCAAAATAATTTTATTTCATAATAAAAAAATAACAATTTTTGAAATGAAAAAAAATCTTTTTCAAGGCTGCAGCTAAAGAATTTTACCAAATAATAAAACAAAACCAATATCTTTAAAACTAAAAACAAGAAAACAGAAAACAAATTGCTTACTTTTTTATAGGCTAATCACATAAAGATCTTATTTTAGAAGATACATTAGAAACAAAATTGTTTGCTGTAAACCTTAATCTTTTTATGTATAAAATGTGTTGTTTTACTTGTGTCACTATTGAAGTTAGCTGCACATAAGTTAAGTTTATACATGCAAACTTGTCTTAATAACATAAGAGTAACATGCAGAATTTCTCTCAAGTTTGTGAGAATGGGTTAATGTTTTGGGAATACCTTGAGGTTTACTTTTCTTGACAAGAAGTATCAGCCTTAATGAATTTAAAGAATTACCAATTAGAATAAATCTAAAAAAAAAAGGTCCGCAAGAGTCTTAGAGAAACATATTTTAAAAGATTTTAAAGATATTTATTCTTCTGGACTGAGCTCTTACCATTTGCTGTTGTGTGTGAAGCTCAATCTTTGATGGATCAGGAATCAATTGTTCCTTAAGTTTCAGCTTTTTGTATTAGATGAGACACAGCTAAACTGGTTGCCTTGAATACATTAGCAATGCATTGGTGTATTAGGTATTTTACGTTTAATAATTTTTGGTTTTACAAGGAAAGATTACTTGCACAACCCATCATTAAAATGATTAAAATTTAGCTTTAAATTTATACAGTTATAGCTTTAAAGTTAAAGTTATAGCTTTAAAGTTTAGTTTAAAGTTATACAAAACTTTTCTAATTCTTCTTCAAATTGCATGCAGGACCAACATATTACCGATTAGGCTTCAAAAACTAGGGCCAGATGAAAGAGCAAACCTCAGATCCATTCAGCCCTTAACAAAGACTTGAATGGATTTTATTCAAACCATCAAATGTCAACAATTTCAATATTTTTTGTAAAAAAACTGACTTTTTCTTCACTTATCAAAACAGCTATAAAATAGGAAAAGAAAATGCCCTTTAATAGATCATTTTCATTTTCACTTGATGATGGATGAAAGGATGTTTGATGGTGTTAATCTAATTTCAATCCTTTAAAACATCACTTTCATAAAAACATTTACTTGTTATTTGCTACAACTTAATAAGAAAATAATTTCATTAAAACAGGAAAAAGAAACTCATCATAAGCTACAAAAACTAAAAACAGAATTAATGCTTTTGTATTTCGATTGTTACAAAACATACCAACACAACTTGTTCCATTTAACTGCAGCCCAACTTCACACGAGCAGCTGTAACTTCCTATTGTATTTTTGCATATACTATATGGCCAGTTGCAAGTAGTAGCACACTCATCAATATCTAAATTGTTCCCAAGTTCATAAAAAAGTCAACATAGAAAACAACTCTAATTAAATGTATAAAAACTTAACAATACTCCTTAAAGTTTGATATCAAATTTTTGTTCATTGCATCATTACTATTTACACACTGCACAGTTTTTTAAAATAAATTTATATGTAGTCTTGACTTTTATAAAAGTCTTTGAAGTCATCTAACTCTTTTCAAATAAAAAAAAAAAAAGAGTAAAAAATTCAATTTTGATTGCAAAATATTATTTTTTAAATGGTCAAATAGTAAAAAAATAATGGGAAAAAAACTAAATGTCTAAAAATGAGTTGACACTTTACCGATGCATTCATTTCCTTTAGCATTTAATTCGAAGCCACTTTCACAAGCACATTCGTAGCTGCCATTAAGATTTTTGCATTTATTATTTGGCCAGTTACAAGTGTACTTACATTCATCAATATCTAAATTTAAAGTGAAATAGAAAAGAATCCAAACAGAGCTTGAAGATGGTAATATTTAAGTTATAAAATGAAGAAAGGTTATAAAAATATCATTACTAACAAATTTTAAATGAATGCAAAAAAGAAAAACATTAAAATTGTTTTCTAAAAATATTTTTATAAATGTTTTTCAAACAAATGCAAAAGATACCGTTGCAGACAGTGTTTTTACTGAGTGAGCCCTTTTGTGTATAACCAGGCAAACAACTGCAAACAAAACTACCAATGGTATTAGTGCAGAAAGAAGCATCTGAACAACTTGTACCAACACTTTTATTCTTACATTCATCAAAGTCTGATCAAATATAACAAAATTATCTTTATTAGCTGATGATAAGCCAGTAGATAGCTCAAACAAATTTATAAGTACAAAGAAATTTATTGTCTAATAAAGATGACAAGCTTAGAGTCAAAAAACATGATAAAAATAAAAAAAACCAATAAAATAAATTAATGAACATTTGTTACTTTACTCTCATCAACTTTGTACTCTACAGTTAATGCGCTAATGTTTTGTTTTTTTAAATTTGACTTGAAAGTCTGATCACAAATGAAAAAATTAGATGACAAAATTATCTTATTTTATCAGTAAAAATAACAACAAAAAAAACAAAAATCAATAAAATTCATATTTAGAAATTTGCTTTTAAGGTTTTATTTTTAAGGTTTAAAAAACTGATTCATTTTACTTTTTTTGAAACTAAAAAATGAAACTAAAAATTACAAAATAAAATCCCTGCAAACATCTACCCATGCATGAATGCATTATTTAAAGCACATCATGAATAAAAAAAACAACAACTGAAGTAAGGTTACCAATGCATTCTGTTTTGGTGGCATCTAATTCAAAACCATTTACACACGAGCAAGCATAGCTTCCAACAAGATTTGTACACTTGCTGTTAGGCCAGTTGCACGTGTACTTACATTCATTAATATCTAAAAAAAAAAACACACACACACCGTTAGAACATCAAAGTTGAGAGTAATAAAAAAAACTCTTACCAGCACCTTTAGTAAAATGATTAACATAGATTTCTAATAAAGACTTTACAAAAAACCAAACACATACCCTTGCATGTTGTACTTGTGCTGAGTGAGCCCTTCTGAACAAAACCAGGCAAACAACTGCACACAAAACTGCCAATAGTATTAGTACAGACAGAATCAGAAGAGCAAATTGTGTTAGTGCTTTCAATCTTGCATTCGTCAATATCTGTGAATTGAATTAAGACATTAGTTAAAGAACAAACAATAAATGTATGGATAGTTCAAAAAAAAAAAACAATACTTATTCACAACCTAAAATATGAATGCAAGGCAATTAAAGGTCAAATGTAAATCCCATGCACCATAATTTTGATGGAACAATGAGGCACATTATACACCAACTAACACACATATATGTCTATTTATGTCTTTTACAATAAAATCAAATTAAATATACTTTCAAATGCTCACATAAACGCATCAATGTCTGAAATGACTTTTTTGATTGATTTCAAATTATAAATAAACTTATCTAGTTAAACTAGCCAGTAAAACTTAAACTTTTCTGCATCTCACCATACATTAAAAAATGTCAGGCCCTAACGTTTGAATAACAAAATAACTTCAATTACCAATACATCCTGTTTTGGTGGCATTTAACTCAAAGCCATTTGTGCATGAACAAATATAGCTTCCATTCAGATTTCTACAGTTGCTATTTGGCCAATTACATGTGTAACTACATTCATCCACATCTAAAGTAGAAACACATCACATGTAAAATAGAACTTAAACATTATAAGTCAAAAAAATGGAAATTATTAAACAACTACTTACCAACACATTTGGTAGAACCGATTGCAGCAAGTTGAAAACCATTTGGACACAGACATGAGTAGCTGCCAACTGTGTTTATGCATTGATTGTTTCCATATTTACATTCAGTTTTACACTCATCAACATCTTAAAAGTGTTCAATGTAATTAAATTCATTCAACTAATCAAGTTTATTCATTACTTTAAACATTGAAAAAACTAAGCAAGATCATGCTCTGTCAAGAAAAAATTACATACCCTCACAGCTGGTTTTATTTTCATTTAACTGAAATCCAGCCTCACAGGAACACAAGTAACTACCATTAGTATTGAGACATTTGCTACGATTCCAATTGCATGTGGATAGACATTCATTAACATCTAAAATGTAAAAAAATTCTGATTCAACATCATTATGAGATCATGACCATGCCTTCAAGCAGTTTTGGGTGCAGATAGAAAGACATAAATATATAAAAGATTAAAACACCATTACTAAAAAAGAAGACACATACCAAGGCAAACTGTTTTACTGCTTAGTAAGCCAGATTGAGAATAACCAGGTAAGCATTCACAAACAAAACTTCCATTTGTGTTTTTACAAGTAGATAAACTTGTGCAGTTTGTACCCTCACTTTTCATTTGGCATTCATTAATATCTAAATGCAATTTTATAACCCATGCCTTATTTTTTAATAATGTCCACTAAATCATTTTCCATAAAGTGTCAAGCAAATATCAATTCATTTAAATATTTATAAATGACTTTTTTTGTTGAAATTTAACTCTTAAGAAATAAATATTCTCATTTAAAAAGCGATTTAAAATAATGGTAAGTAATATTTACCAACGCAAACAGTTTTGTTGCTTAATGCACCAACTTGAGAATAACCAGGTAAGCATTCGCAAACATAACCTCCATTAGTGTTTTTACAAGCAGAGGAACTTGTGCAGTTTGTACCCTCACTTTTCATTTGGCATTCATCAATATCTAAATGCAATTTTATAACTCCTAGTAAAGCTTAATACATATATATTTAATAATTATATATTACATATTAGCATCATTGCAATTATTTTATTGAAATTTATTACACACAATGCTAGAGGCAGAGTATTAAAAAAACATCTACTGCTGTTTTTAGAAACTTCAAAAAAAACCTAAAGCATTTGGACATAAACAAAAGTTTACATGCAGTAATGTTGAATTTTTTTATGTTGCTAATGAAGCCAAGACTTGGATTACTAACAACTGATCTTGATGACAGATTAAATATATCTTTAACAAGAGCAATATTTTATACATAAGTGAAAGCTTCTTGCTCACTTCTAAAACATATGGCATTTGTGGCAAGTAAAGATGTTATAATACAGACAATGCCAAACAGATTTAAGAATTAAAATTATTTAGACTTGCACTCAATTTTAGATGGAACAGAGTTTTTTATTGAAACACCAAAAAATTTAGACTTACAGAAACTCACATAGGAGTGAATATAAACATCACAATTTAATAAAAACATTACTAGATGCAGCTCCAAATTCATCAATAGTTTTTGCTTCTAAAGCTTATAGGGGTTCAATTTCAGATAATGAAATAACAAATTACGGCAACAACTTAGATTACATTCCAAAATATTCTCGCATCATGTATGATAATGGTTTCAATATTAACACTGAATGATCTGAACATTTGATTTACTACACTGTTCTGCCTGGTTTGAAAGGTGTAGCTCAAATGACCCCTAATGAAGTAAAGAAAACAAAGGAAATCGCTAACTTAAGGATCTTGGTTGAACAAGCTATTAGTAAACTGAAGACATTTAGAATTTTGGCAACAGAGTGCCAAATTACATTGTTGAAACTATTTGAAAATGTTATTGTCGTTTCCTTAGCTTTGAGTAACTTAAGAAAATGAATGTGTTTGACTTTATGGCATCATAACAAAACTATTTTTGACAGTTTATCGTGTGTGTATATATATATATATATATATATATATATATATATATATATATATATATATATATATATATATATATATATATATATTTAAATATGAGTACTCATTTTTGCAATATTTTCTTTATGTACAGTCTTTTAAAAAAAATTGTCAAAAGTCATCTAAATATCCACAACATATAACAGTTTCATTTCTGAACTGGTTGAAGGTTGTTCACAAATCTATGAGGTAGTTCTTTATTTCTATCTTTATTCAGTTTGTAATAATTTAACTGGATTAGACAGACTCTATTTTTCTTTTTTTTTTTTTTTAATGGTGAAATATTTATTATAGGTTTTTTTTAAACTTCTTCTGTTTGTTTAGATTTGGATATCATATTTTGCTTACCAAATAAAAGATATTTAGCAAGTTGCTTGTACCAAAACTGTTTTAAATTCTGTAACAAATTTTGATAAAATTGATTGCTAAAATAATATATTTTCTATATAGTGTTCATAATCTTTATATACAAAATAACAACTTTTTGCTAATGAAGCAATACCAAGTTGACCTTGTTTTTGAAAATAACGGGATAATTTAACTTTAGTTTTACTTCCCCATTATTTTCACTTTCAAGCTGTGCTAAAAAGCAAGCTTGAAAGTGAAAATAATGGGGAAGTAAAATTAAATAATTAAAATTTAATTTTACTTCCCTGTTATTTTCCCCATTAATAATTGAATCCTAAAACGTTATTTTTTGCTTTTCAGTCAAAGCGTTTGTTACTTTAAATTAACCATGGAAAATGTTCGGTCTTCTGAAGTCACATGAGTATTTGCCAATGTAAAAAATCTTGGAGCGTTACCAACACTTACAAAAAGTCTTTCAAGTCAATCAAACTGACTTTATGGCATCATAAGGGTGATGTCATAAGAGGTTGAATTGGTTGCACTGTCACAAATTGAATAAGGACATATTTCCACTGACACTTTCCCACAACAAAAACATCCTATAAAAAAATCAGGAAGAGCTGATATGTATTGATCCTTTTTATACATTATTGTTCCACTCTCAAATGACTTGATTTTATATCCCATGCTTTTTAAGGTTGTTTTAACAGCCAATTTTGCAAGGGACACCATATCATTTACTTGACATGTTGAATTGGGTCAATTTTGTCTTCACTTAATATTGCCTCAACTAGTTTTAAAGAACTTTTGTTTGGATTTTGTTTTATTTGAGTTTCCATTTTGGTAAAAATCTTGCTAAAACTTGAAGCAGTTATTCTACTTGGTTTTTGTAGAAACTAAACATTTGACTTCAACTGATCTTTTGTTTCCTGTTCAATAATTTTTATTTCAAAATCATTTAATGTTGATGTGCTTGTAAAACTGCTAATATTTTCTGATTGAGATTTGTTATTGATTTCAAATTTTGTGCTTTTTCTTTTACACCTTCCAGTAAAGCAGTTTTATGCTTAGTTAGTGGTTCAGACTTCCATTGTTCTTCCATAGATTCACCAAAACAGCTTTGACATGCAACTGATTTGAGTTTTTCATATAATGAAGATTGCGCACTTTAATTCCACAATCCAAAAGTTTTGTTTTTTCCGTGGTTGCAAATTTGAAAAAGCAGTAACTAGCATTTCCTACTGCTTATCTTAGTTCATTTTATTTTATTTTTTGATAGTGAAAACTATTCAAAGTCTTTTCACCTATTTCTTTGTAAGTCAATTTTGTTTTGAAAGCTGTAGGAAATTTTCATTTAAACAAAACAATGTTAGATGATAATTTTGTAGCCCCAGTCTAAACTGCTGCCTCTACTCTGAAAAGTAAACCAATTGCATGATTACAACAACCTAATGTTCCTACAGGGTATGTGCAGTGTGCAGAATACACATGTCCACAAAACTTATCAGAAATTTTTTTGATTGCAAACCATACAAGATATGCTGTATCATTTCTTCTTTGCAATGGTGTGACTCTGGATTTGATTTGAGTTGCTGAGTTAATGATAAGAAATCTCTTTCACCCATTCAAATTTAAAATGTTCATAAGCCTTGCCTTCTTTACACTCAGATTGAAGTCTATGTATGAGGTCTGAAGATGCACTATTTACAGAAAGGAACCAATTAATGTTATTGAAGTATAGTATTGGCCTTATGTTCAGATAACCAAACTTGTTTTAAAAAAAAGGTTCAGGTAAAATACTATCTATATTCAGTTTTTTTATGTACTCTGTCAATTGAAGTTGATTTTGAAGTTCTGATTCTTTACTGACTGGAATAATTTCTTCATTTGCTAAGAAAGCCCTAAACATATTTTTAATATATTTTTACAAAATATATTAAAAGCATGTTTTAGCTTTTATATTCAATGTATTTTTACATCAGGTATGACTAAAATCAAACAATACCAGAAAACAGCTTAAATCTAAATATACATATATATATATACATATACAGTACTGTGAATAAGTTTTAGCCCACTTACTAAAACTCATGTTTTTTTTAACAGATTTTGAATAATAGCCTCAAATTATTTTTTTATATAAAATAATGCCTAACTTTAAAAAATACTAAACACTATTTTAACAAACAAAAGCAATATTTATTAAAATTTTTCATAGATTTTGTATTTATATATCTAACGTGTTTATTTTTATTGTATGCTGATCTGAACCCAATTCGTATCAGCTCGTTTGTTTTTAATTTGCTCTTAGATTTTTGTTTATTTATTGCTGTGAAGGCTTCATATTAGATGATAGCACAGTTTACAAAGATATTTCATAGATACTGTGTGTTTAATACTATTTTTTGTTTTTCTAAGAGCGAAACTTCTAATTTACATTTTGTTTTTTTTTTTTCTTTTCTTTTGTATTATTATTTTTATTGTTATTTAAGTAATAAAATGGGTAAAACTCTACTACTGGAACGTAAAAAAAATTAAGGTTATTCTCAACGACAAATTGTCCAAAAAACAAAATATTCAAGGACAGCCATTAGAGAAATTATAAAAAAATTTAAAAACATGGGATCTCTTGAGGATAAAATTCGAAGTGGAAGACCTCCAAAGCTTACAAAACATGATATAAAGTATTTAAAAAATGTGTCTCTGCGAAATCGGAAAAAAAACCACCAGTGAACTAGCCCAAGACATTCAGACTGTGACTGGGACAAATGTTTCCTAATCTTGCATTTGACGACATTTGCTAAAAGCTGGGTTAAGAGGGTGTGTTGCAGTTCGAAAGCCTTTATTACATCGTGGCAATAAAGAAAAAAGACTTAAATATGCAAAACAGCATGATAAATGGACGCAAGGAATGTTAAACCGTGTACTATACACAGATGAATCAAAATTTGAATTGTTCGGTAGCAGAAAACAACACTATGTAAAAAGAAGGGTAGGAGAGGCATATCACCCTAATTATATACGTCCAACAATCAAGCATGAATGAGGTCTTGTTTTAGTTTGGGGTTGTATTTCATCATCTGGAGAAGGTGATTAAATCAGAATTGATGGCAAACTGACAGGAGAATAGTATAAAGAAATTTTAAGACATCATGCAATACCATCTGGAATGAGAATAATTTGTTATAATATCATTCTACAGCAAAACAATGATCCCAAACATTGCTCCCAAGTGGCCAAAAAATATTTACAGGACTTGTGTGAGAAGGGAGTTCTCTAAGTAATGAACTGGCCTATTCAAAGTCCAGATTTGAACAATATTGAACATGTTTGGGATTATTTGGATAAAAAAAAGGCTGAATATAACCCCAAAAATGTTGGAGAATGTTTTTGAATATTAAAAAGGGAGTGGGACAATATTCCAAAAAATTTCATTACAAATTTATATGAATGAATTCCCAGGAGATTCGCTTCTGTAATCAAAGCAAAAGGCGGACATACGAAGTATTAATTGTTCTATCTTTTTGTATCACATTTTATCAAATTATTTCTAGATTTTATTTATAATATATGTGTCTATAAACCTGATTTTTTTTTACTTCATAAGTCCTTTATATTTTTACGATAAAATCAAAAATAATTATAAACTTATAGTGGGTTAAAACTTATTCACAGTACTGTGAATAAGTTTTAGCCCACTATAAGTTTATAATTATTTTTGATTTTATCGTAAAAAATCTAAAGGACTTATGAATCATGCTTATATATATATACATATATATATATATATATATATATATATATATATATATATATATATATATATATATATATATATATATATATATATGAGCATTGTTTTGAAAAATTACGTTTGCAAGATAATTATAACAAAAATATCTAAATTAAATCTGTTGGTTGATAAAATTGTAAAATATCAGAGTAAAATAAATTAAAAAATAGTTACACAAGTTTCATCAAAACAACTCTCATGAAGAGTGCTTCAAATAAAATAACCCATTTTGGCTGAAATGCAGTAAAAACAGACCAATAACTTTTGTATTGTATTTAGATTAGTAATATATAAGTAATATATCCATATAGAAACACCATATTAGATATTTTGATAAGCAAAAAACATTTTTAAATCAAATAAATAATAAAATCATTTAGTAAAAAAATTAAGAAAACATCATAAATACTATATTGATAAAAAAAACAAAAACACTATATACATCAATAAAGAATACAAAACAAATGAGTTATATAAAGTAAAAAGTGGGCGTGTAACATTTTAAAATCCAATAAGTAAGAAACTCACCAGTGCAGTTTGTGTTCTTAGTAAGGTTACCAATAGGAGAAAACCCAGTTAAACATTCACAAACAAATGAACCAAAAGTATTCAAGCAAGTTGAAGAGTTGGAGCATTCAGTGCCAGAAATATTTAAATAGCACTCATCAACATCTACAAAAGCTGTAACAAAGAATGATAATAATCAGAACAAAAAGATATGTAAAAAAAAAAAAAAATATGAAAAAAAAAATCCAATAAAATCAGAAACAAATACTGCTACGGAAAAGAAAACGAACAAAATATAAAAAAGCTATAGAAAGATTTTCAACAGGTGTAAGCAACTTATAAGGAAAGAGATTAGTACTCACTTGTGGTAGATGAAGGTTGAGTTATGGAAGATGCAAAAGCAGTGGTTGTAACTTGATTTGTAGAGGTTGCAGCTTGAGTTGTGGTGGTTGAAGCTTGAGTTGTGGTAGTTGGACTATCAGTTGTGGTGGTTGTTGATTCAGATAAAGTAGTCACAGCTTGAGATGTGTTAGTTGGACCAACAGTAGTGGTAGTTTGAGCAAAAGTTGTGGTAGTTGGAGCTAAAGTTGCAGTGGTTGGTGATTCAGTTGCATTAGTTGGAGCTACAGTTGTGGTATTAAGGGCTACAGTTGCAGATGTTGGAGCTACAGGTGTGGTGGTTGGTGCATCAGATGAAGCAGTTGGAGCAACAGTTGAAGTAGTGGAGACTACATTTGTGATAGTTGGAGCTAAAGTAGTAGTGGTTGATGATTCAAATGTAGTTGTTGAAGCTACAATTGTGGTAGTTGAGACTACATTTGTGGTAGTTAAAGCTACAGCAACAGTGGTTGGTGCATCAGTTGTAGTAGTTGAAACTACAGATGCGGTAGCTTGGGCTACCGTTGTAGTAGGTACATTTGTGGTGCTTGTTACATCAGTTGTAGCAATTAGAGCTACAGTTGTGGTAGTTGGGGCAACAGTCGTGGTAGTTGGAGATATAAATGCGGTGGATGAAGATTCAGTTGTAGTAACTGGATCTACAGTTGTAGAATTTGAGACAATATTTGTGGTAGTTGAGGCTAAACTTGAAGTAGATGGAGCTACAGTTATGATAACTTGTGATTCAGTTGTAGTAACTGGAGTTACAAGTGTGGAAGTTGGAGCTACATATGTGGCAGTTTGGGTTACAATTGAGTTGGTTGAAGCGACAGTAGTAATGGTTGGAGATTCACTTGCAGTAGTTGTAGCTACAAATGAAGAAGTTGATAAATCAGTAGTAGATATTGTAGCTTGAGTTGTTATAGTTAGAGCTAGTGTTGAAGTAGTTAAAGCTTCTGTTGTTGTAGTTGCAGCTTCAGTTGTAGAAATTGCAGAATCAGTTGTAGTAGTTAAAGCCTCTGTTGTTGTAGTCGTTGCAGCTTCAGCTGTAGTAGTTGGAGTTTCAGTTGTAGTAGTTTCAGCTTCTGTTGTAGTAGTTACAGCTTCTGTTGTTGTAGTTACAGCTTCAGTTGTAGTAGTTGCAGCTTCTGTTGTTGTAGTAGTTGCAGCTTCAGTTGTAGTAGTAGCAGCTTCAGTTGTAGTAGTTACAGCTTCAGTTGTAGTAGTTATAGCTTCTGTTGCTGTAGTAATGGCAGCTTCAGTAGTAGTAGTAGCAGCTTCAATTGTTGTAGTTTCAGCTTCTGTTGTAGTAGTTAAAGCTTCTGTTGTAGTAGTTACAGCTTCTGTTGTTGTAGTTACAGCTTCAGTTGTAGTAGTTGCAGCTTCTATTGTTGTAGTAGTTGCAGCATCAGTTGTAGTAGTAGCAGCTTCAGTTGTAGTAGTTTCAGCTTCAGTTGTAGTAGTTATAGCTTCTGTTGCTGTAGTAATGGCAGCTTCAGTTGTAGTAGTTGCAGCTTCAGTTGCAGTAGTTAGAATTTCAGTTGTAGTAGTTTCAGCTTTTATTGTAGTAGTTACAGCTTCTGTTGTTGTAGTTGCAGCCTCTGTTGTAGTAGTTACAGCTGCAGTTGAAGTTATTACAGCTTCTGTTGTTGTAGTAGCTGCTTCAGTGGTAGTAGTTAAAGCTTCTGTTGTTGTAATTGCAGCCTCTGTTGTAGTAGTTTCAGCTTCTGTTGTAGTAGTTGCAGCTTCTGCTGTTGTAGTAGTTGCAGCTTTAGTTGTAGTTGTAGCAGCTTCCATTGTTGTAGTTTCAGCTTCTGTTGTAGTAGTTAAAGCTTCTGTTGTTGTAGTTACAGCTTCAGTTGTATTAGTTGCAGCTTCTGTTGTTGTAGTAGTTGCAGCTTCAGTTGTAGTAGTAGCAGCTTCAGTTGTAGTAGTTTCAGCTTCAGTTGTAGTAGTTATAGCTTCTGTTGCTTTAGTAATAGCAGCTTCAGTTGTAGTAGTTGCAGCTTCAGTTGCAGTAGTTGGAATTTCAGTTGTAGTAGTTTCAGCTTTTATTGTAGTAGTTACAGCTTCTGTTGTTGTAGTTGCAGCCTCTGTTGTAGTAGTTGAAGCTGCAGTTGTAGTTGTTACAGCTTCTGTTGTTGTAGTAGCTGCTTCAGTGGTAGTAGTTACAGCATCTGTTGTTGCAGTTGCAGCCTCTGTTGTAGTAGTTTCAGCTTCTGTTGTAGTAGTTGCAGCTTCTGCTGTTGTAGTAGTTGCAGCTTCAGTTGTAGTTGTAGCAGTTTCAGTTGTAGTAGTTTCAGCTTCAGTTGTAGTAGTTATAGCTTCTGTTGCTGTAGTAATGGCAGCTTCAGTTGTAGTAGTTGCAGCTTCAGTTGCAGTAGTTGGAATTTCAGTTGTAGTAGTTTCAGCTTTTATTGTAATAGTTACAGCTTCTGTTGTTGTAGTTGCAGCCTCTGTTGTAGTAGTTGAAGCTGCAGTTGTAGTTGTAACAGCTTCTGTTGTTGTAGTAGCTGCTTCAGTGGTAGTAGTTACAGCATCTGTTGTTGCAGTTGCAGCCTCTGTTGTAGTAGTTTCAGCTTCTGTTTTAGTAGTTGCAGCTTCTGCTGTTGTAATAGTTGCAGCTTTAGTTGTAAGTGTAGCAGCTTCAGTTGTTGTAGTTTCAGCTTCTGTTGTAGTAGTTAAAGCTTCAGTTGTTGTAGTTACAGCTTCAGTTGTAGTAGTTGCAGCTTCTGTTGTTGTAGTAGTTGCAGCTTCAGTTGTAGTAGTAGCAGCTTCAGTTGTAGTAGTTTCAGCTTCAGTTGTAGTAGTTATAGCTTCTGTTGCTGTAGTAATGGCAGCTTCAGTTGTAGTAGTTGCAGCTTCAGTTGCAGTAGTTGGAATTTCAGTTGTAGTAGTTTCAGCTTTTATTGTAGTAGTTACAGCTTCTGTTGTTGTAGTTGCAGCCTCTGTTGTAGTAGTTGCAGCTGCAGTTGTATTTGTTACAGCTTCTGTTGTTGTAGTAGCTGCTTCAGTGGTAGTAGTTACAGCTTCTGTTGTTGTAGTTGCAGCCTCTGTTGTAGTAGTTTCAGCTTCTGTTGTAGTAGTTGCAGCTTCTATTGTTGTAGTAGTTGAAGCATCAGTTGTAGTAGTAGCAGCTTCAGTTGTAGTAGTTTCAGCTTCAGTTGTAGTAGTTATAGCGTCTGTTGCTGTAGTAATGGCAGCTTCAGTTGTAGTAGTTGCAGCTTCAGTTGCAGTAGTTAGAATTTCAGTTGTAGTAGTTTCAGCTTTTATTGTAGTAGTTACAGCTTCTGTTGTTGTAGTTGCAGCCTCTGTTGTAGTAGTTGTAGCTGCAGTTGTAGTTGTTACAGCTTCTGTTGTTGTAGTAGCTGCTTCAGTGGTAGTAGTTACAGCTTCTGTTGTTGTAGTTGCAGCCTCTGTTGTAGTAGTTTCAGCTTCTGTTGTAGTAGTTGCAGCTTCTGCTGTTGTAGTAGTTGCAGCTTCTGCTGTTGTAGTTGTAGCAGCTTCCGTTGTTGTAGTTTCAGCTTCTGTTGTAGTCGTTAAAGCTTCTGTTGTTGTAGTTACAGCTTCAGTTGTAGTAGTAGCAGCTTCTGTTCCTGTAGTAATGGCAGTTTCAGTTGTAGTAGTAGCAGCTTCAATTGTTGTAGTTTCAGCTTCTGTTGTAGTAGTTAAATCTTCTGTTGTAGTAGTTACAGCTTCAGTTGTTGTAGTTATAGCTTCAGTTGTAGTAGTTGCAGCTTCTATTGTTGTAGTAGTTGCAGCATCAGTTGTAGTAGTAGCAGCTTCAGTTGTAGTAGTTTCAGCTTCAGTTGTAGTAGTTATAGCTTCTGTTGCTGTAGTAATGGCAGCTTCAGTTTTAGTAGTTGCAGCTTCAGTTGCAGTAGTTAGAATTTCAGTTGTAGTAGTTTCAGCTTTTATTGTAGTAGTTACAGCTTCTGTTGTTGTAGTTGCAGCCTGTGTTGTAGTAGTTGCAGCTGCAGTTGTAGTTGTTACAGCTTCTGTTGTTGTAGTAGCTGCTTCAGTGGTAGTAGTTAAAGCTTCTGTTGTTGTAGTTGCAGCCTCTGTTGTAGTAGTTTCAGCTTCTGTTGTAGTAGTTGCAGCTTTAGTTGTAGTTGTAGCAGCTTCCATTGTTGTAGTTTCAGCTTCTGTTGTAGTAGTTAAAGCTTCTGTTGTTGTAGTTACAGCTTCTGTTGTAGTAGTTGCAGATTCTGTTGTTGTAGTAGTTGCAGCATCAGTTGTAGTAGTAGCAGCTTCAGTTGTAGTAGTTTCAGCTTCAGTTGTAGTAGTTATAGCTTCTGTTGCTGTAGTAATGGCAGCTTCAGTTGTAGTAGTTGCAGCTTCAGTTGCAGTAGTTGGAATTTCAGTTGTAGTAGTTTCAGCTTTTATTGTAGTAGTTGCAGCCTCTGTTGTAGTAGTTGCAGCTGCAGTTGTAGTTGTTACAGCTTCTGTTGTTGTAGTAGCTGCTTCAGTGGTAGTAGTTACAGCTTCTGTTGTTGTAGTTGCAGCCTCTGTTGTAGTAGTTTCAGCTTCTGTTGTAGTAGTTGCAGCTTCTGCTGTTGTAGTAGCTGCAGCTTTAGTTGTAGTTGTAGCAGCTTCCGTTGTTGTAGTTTCAGCTTCTGTTGTAGTAGTTAAAGCTTCTGTTGTTGTAGTTACAGCTTCAGTTGTAGTAGTTGCAGCTTCTGTTGTTGAAGTAGTTGCAGCTTCAGTTGTAGTAGTAGCAGCTTCAGTTGTAGTAGTTTCAGCTTCAGTTGTAGTAGTTATAGCTTCTGTTGCTGTAGTAATGGCAGCTTCAGTTGTAGTAGTTGCAGCTTCAGTTGCAGTAGTTGGAATTTCAGTTGTAGTAGTTTCAGCTTTTATTGTAGTAGTTGCAGCCTCTGTTGTAGTAGTTGCAGCTGCAGGTGTAGTTGTTACAGCTTCTGTTGTTGTAGTAGCTGCTTCAGTGGTAGTAGTTACAGCTTCTGTTGTTGTAGTTGCAGCCTCTGTTGTAGTAGTTTCAGCTTCTGTTGTAGTAGTTGCAGCTTCTGCTGTTGTAGTAGTTGCAGCTTTAGTTGTAGTTGTAGCAGCTTCCGTTGTTGTAGTTTCAACTTCTGTTGTAGTAGTTAAATTTTCTGCTGTTGTAGTTACAGCTTCAGTTGTAGTAGTTGCAGCTTCTGTTGTTGTAGTAGTTGCAGCTTCAGTTGTAGTAGTAGCAGCTTCAGTTGTAGTAGTTTCAGCTTCAGTTGTAGTAGTTATAGCTTCTGTTGCTGTAGTAATGGCAGCTTCAGTTGTAGTAGTTGCAGCTTCAGTTGCAGTAGTTAGAATTTCAGTTGTAGTAGTTTCAGCTTTTATTGTAGTAGTTACAGCTTCTGTTGTTGTAGTTGCAGCCTCTGTTGTAGTAGTTGTAGCTGCAGTTGTAGTTGTTACAGCTTCTGTTGTTGTAGTAGCTGCTTCAGTGGTAGTAGTTACAGCTTCTGTTGTTGTAGTTGCAGCCTCTGTTGTAGTAGTTTCAGCTTCTGTTGTAGTAGTTGCAGCTTCTGCTGTTGTAGTAGTTGCAGCTTCTGCTGTTGTAGTTGTAGCAGCTTCCGTTGTTGTAGTTTCAGCTTCTGTTGTAGTAGTTAAAGCTTCTGTTGTTGTAGTTACAGCTTCAGTTGTAGTAGTAGCAGCTTCTGTTCCTGTAGTAATGGCAGTTTCAGTTGTAGTAGTAGCAGCTTCAATTGTTGTAGTTTCAGCTTCTGTTGTAGTAGTTAAAGCTTCTGTTGTAGTAGTTACAGCTTCAGTTGTTGTAGTTATAGCTTCAGTTGTAGTAGTTGCAGCTTCTATTGTTGTAGTAGTTGCAGCATCAGTTGTAGTAGTAGCAGCTTCAGTTGTAGTAGTTTCAGCTTCAGTTGTAGTAGTTATAGCTTCTGTTGCTGTAGTAATGGCAGCTTCAGTTGTAGTAGTTGCAGCTTCAGTTGCAGTAGTTAGAATTTCAGTTGTAGTAGTTTCAGCTTTTATTGTAGTAGTTACAGCTTCTGTTGTTGTAGTTGCAGCCTGTGTTGTAGTAGTTGCAGCTGCAGTTGTAGTTGTTACAGCTTCTGTTGTTGTAGTAGCTGCTTCAGTGGTAGTAGTTAAAGCTTCTGTTGTTGTAGTTGCAGCCTCTGTTGTAGTAGTTTCAGCTTCTGTTGTAGTAGTTGCAGCTTTAGTTGTAGTTGTAGCAGCTTCCATTGTTGTAGTTTCAGCTTCTGTTGTAGTAGTTAAAGCTTCTGTTGTTGTAGTTACAGCTTCTGTTGTAGTAGTTGCAGATTCTGTTGTTGTAGTAGTTGCAGCATCAGTTGTAGTAGTAGCAGCTTCAGTTGTAGTAGTTTCAGCTTCAGTTGTAGTAGTTATAGCTTCTGTTGCTGTAGTAATGGCAGCTTCAGTTGTAGTAGTTGCAGCTTCAGTTGCAGTAGTTGGAATTTCAGTTGTAGTAGTTTCAGCTTTTATTGTAGTAGTTGCAGCCTCTGTTGTAGTAGTTGCAGCTGCAGTTGTAGTTGTTACAGCTTCTGTTGTTGTAGTAGCTGCTTCAGTGGTAGTAGTTACAGCTTCTGTTGTTGTAGTTGCAGCCTCTGTTGTAGTAGTTTCAGCTTCTGTTGTAGTAGTTGCAGCTTCTGCTGTTGTAGTAGTTGCAGCTTTAGTTGTAGTTGTAGCAGCTTCCGTTGTTGTAGTTTCAGCTTCTGTTGTAGTAGTTAAAGCTTCTGTTGTTGTAGTTACAGCTTCAGTTGTAGTAGTTGCAGCTTCTGTTGTTGAAGTAGTTGCAGCTTCAGTTGTAGTAGTAGCAGCTTCAGTTGTAGTAGTTTCAGCTTCAGTTGTAGTAGTTATAGCTTCTGTTGCTGTAGTAATGGCAGCTTCAGTTGTAGTAGTTGCAGCTTCAGTTGCAGTAGTTGGAATTTCAGTTGTAGTAGTTTCAGCTTTTATTGTAGTAGTTGCAGCCTCTGTTGTAGTAGTTGCAGCTGCAGGTGTAGTTGTTACAGCTTCTGTTGTTGTAGTAGCTGCTTCAGTGGTAGTAGTTACAGCTTCTGTTGTTGTAGTTGCAGCCTCTGTTGTAGTAGTTTCAGCTTCTGTTGTAGTAGTTGCAGCTTCTGCTGTTGTAGTAGTTGCAGCTTTAGTTGTAGTTGTAGCAGCTTCCGTTGTTGTAGTTTCAACTTCTGTTGTAGTAGTTAAATTTTCTGCTGTTGTAGTTACAGCTTCAGTTGTAGTAGTTGCAGCTTCTGTTGTTGTAGTAGTTGCAGCTTCAGTTGTAGTAGTAGCAGCTTCAGTTGTAGTAGTTTCAGCTTCAGTTGTAGTAGTTATAGCTTCTGTTGCTGTAGTAATGGCAGCTTCAGTTGTAGTAGTTGCAGCTTCAGTTGCAGTAGTTAGAATTTCAGTTGTAGTAGTTTCAGCTTTTATTGTAGTAGTTACAGCTTCTGTTGTTGTAGTTGCAGCCTCTGTTGTAGTAGTTGTAGCTGCAGTTGTAGTTGTTACAGCTTCTGTTGTTGTAGTAGCTGCTTCAGTGGTAGTAGTTACAGCTTCTGTTGTTGTAGTTGCAGCCTCTGTTGTAGTAGTTTCAGCTTCTGTTGTAGTAGTTGCAGCTTCTGCTGTTGTAGTAGTTGCAGCTTCTGCTGTTGTAGTTGTAGCAGCTTCCGTTGTTGTAGTTTCAGCTTCTGTTGTAGTAGTTAAAGCTTCTGTTGTTGTAGTTACAGCTTCAGTTGTAGTAGTAGCAGCTTCTGTTCCTGTAGTAATGGCAGTTTCAGTTGTAGTAGTAGCAGCTTCAATTGTTGTAGTTTCAGCTTCTGTTGTAGTAGTTAAAGCTTCTGTTGTAGTAGTTACAGC
Organism: Hydra viridissima; assembly: GCF_058129835.1. Classification (NCBI taxonomy): domain Eukaryota; kingdom Metazoa; phylum Cnidaria; class Hydrozoa; order Anthoathecata; family Hydridae; genus Hydra; species Hydra viridissima. The sequence goes on along the minus strand of NW_028324307.1, from coordinate 13,168,448 downwards.
TTCAGTTGTTGTAGTTATAGCTTCAGTTGTAGTAGTTGCAGCTTCTATTGTTGTAGTAGTTGCAGCATCAGTTGTAGTAGTAGCAGCTTCAGTTGTAGTAGTTTCAGCTTCAGTTGTAGTAGTTATAGCTTCTGTTGCTGTAGTAATGGCAGCTTCAGTTGTAGTAGTTGCAGCTTCAGTTGCAGTAGTTAGAATTTCAGTTGTAGTAGTTTCAGCTTTTATTGTAGTAGTTACAGCTTCTGTTGTTGTAGTTGCAGCCTGTGTTGTAGTAGTTGCAGCTGCAGTTGTAGTTGTTACAGCTTCTGTTGTTGTAGTAGCTGCTTCAGTGGTAGTAGTTAAAGCTTCTGTTGTTGTAGTTGCAGCCTCTGTTGTAGTAGTTTCAGCTTCTGTTGTAGTAGTTGCAGCTTTAGTTGTAGTTGTAGCAGCTTCCATTGTTGTAGTTTCAGCTTCTGTTGTAGTAGTTAAAGCTTCTGTTGTTGTAGTTACAGCTTCTGTTGTAGTAGTTGCAGATTCTGTTGTTGTAGTAGTTGCAGCATCAGTTGTAGTAGTAGCAGCTTCAGTTGTAGTAGTTTCAGCTTCAGTTGTAGTAGTTATAGCTTCTGTTGCTGTAGTAATGGCAGCTTCAGTTGTAGTAGTTGCAGCTTCAGTTGCAGTAGTTGGAATTTCAGTTGTAGTAGTTTCAGCTTTTATTGTAGTAGTTGCAGCCTCTGTTGTAGTAGTTGCAGCTGCAGTTGTAGTTGTTACAGCTTCTGTTGTTGTAGTAGCTGCTTCAGTGGTAGTAGTTACAGCTTCTGTTGTTGTAGTTGCAGCCTCTGTTGTAGTAGTTTCAGCTTCTGTTGTAGTAGTTGCAGCTTCTGCTGTTGTAGTAGTTGCAGCTTTAGTTGTAGTTGTAGCAGCTTCCGTTGTTGTAGTTTCAACTTCTGTTGTAGTAGTTAAATTTTCTGCTGTTGTAGTTACAGCTTCAGTTGTAGTAGTTGCAGCTTTTGTTGTTGTAGTAGTTGCAGCTTCAGTTGTAGTAGTAGCAGCTTCAGTTGTAGTAGTTTCAGCTTCAGTTGTAGTAGTTATAGCTTCTGTTGCTGTAGTAATGGCAGCTTCAGTTGTAGTAGTTGCAGCTTCAGTTGTAGTAGTTGGAATTTCAGTTGTAGTAGTTTCAGCTTTTATTGTAGTAGTTACAGCTTCTGTTGTTGTAGTTGCAGCCTCTGTTGTAGTAGTTGCAGCTGCAGTTGTAGTTGTTACAGCTTCTGTTGTTGTAGTAGCTGCTTCAGTGGTAGTAGTTACAGGTTCTGTTGTTGTAGTTGCAGCCTCTGTTGTAGTAGTTTCAGCTTCTGTTGTAGTAGTTGCAGCTTCTGCTGTTGTAGTAGTTGCAGCTTCAGTTGTAGTTGTAGCAGCTTCCGTTGTTGTAGTTTCAGCTTCTGTTGTAGTAGTTAAAGCTTCTGTTGTTGTAGTTACAGCTTCAGTTGTAGTAGTTGCAGCTTCTGTTGTTGTAGTAGTTGCAGCTTCAGTTGTAGTAGTAGCAGCTTCAGTTGTAGTAGTTTCAGCTTCAGTTGTAGTAGTTAAAGCTTCTGTTGCTGTAGTAATGGCAGCTTCAGTTATAGTAGTTGCAGCTTCAGTTGCAGTAGTTGGAATTTCAGTTGTAGTAGTTTCAGCTTGTATTGTAGTAGTTACAGCTTCTGTTGTTGTAGTTGCAGCCTCTGTTGTAGTAGTTGCAGCTGCAGTTGTAGTTGTTACAGCTTCTGTTGTTGTAGTAGCTGCTTCAGTGGTAGTAGTTACAGCTTCTGTTGTTGTAGTTGCAGCCTCTGTTGTAGTAGTTTCAGCTTCTGTTGTAGTAGTTGCAGCTTCTGCTGTTGTAGTAGTTGCAGCTTCAGTTGTAGTTGTAGCAGTTTCAGTTGTAGTAGTTTCAGCTTCAGTTGTAGTAGTTATAGCTTCTGTTGCTGTAGTTACAGCTTCAGTTGTGGTAGTTGCAGCTTCTGTTGTTGTAGTAGTTGCATCATCAGTTGTAGTAGTAGCAGCTTCAGTTGTAGTAGTTTCAGCTTCAGTTGTAGTAGTTATAGCTTCTGTTGCTGTAGTAATGGCAGCTTCAGTTGTAGTAATTGCAGCTTCAGTTGCAGTAGTTGGAATTTCAGTTGTAGTAGTTTCAGCTTTTATTGTAGTAGTTACAGCTTCTGTTGTTGTAGTAGTTGCAGCTTCTGTTGTTGTAGTAGCTGCTTCAGTGGTAGTAGTTTCAGCTTCAGTTGCAGTAGTTATAGCTTCTGTTGCTGTAGTAGTTGCAGCTTCAGTTGTATTAGTTGCAGCTTCAGTTGCAGTAATTGGAATTTCAGTTGTAGTATGTTCAGCTCCTGGTGTAGTAGTTACAGCTTCTGTTGTAGTAGTTACAGCTTCAGTTGTAGTAGTTGCAGCTTCTATTGTTGTAGTTGCAGCCTCTGTTGTAGTAGTTGCAGCTTCAGTTGTAGTTGTTACAGCTTCTGTTGTTGTTGTAGCAGCTTCAGTTGTAGTAGTTGGAGTTTCAGTTGTAGTAGTTTCAGCTTCTGTTGTAGTAGTTACAGCTTCGGTTGTTGTAGTTGCAGCCTCTGTTGTAGTAGTTGCAGCTGCAGTTGTAGTTGTTACAGCTTCTGTTGTTGTAGTAGCTGCTTCAGTGGTAGTAGTTACAGCTTCTGTTGTTGTAGTTGCAGCCTCTGTTGTAGTAGTTTCAGCTTCTGTTGTAGTAGTTGCAGCTTCTGCTGTTGTAGTAGTTGCAGCTTTAGTTGTAGTTGTAGCAGTTTCAGTTGTAGTAGTTTCAGCTTCAGTTGTAGTAGTTATAGCTTCTGTTGCTGTAGTTACAGCTTCAGTTGTAGTAGTTGCAGCTTCTGTTGTTGTAGTAGTTGCATCATCAGTTGTAGTAGTAGCAGCTTCAGTTGTAGTAGTTTCAGCTTCAGTTGTAGTAGTTATAGCTTCTGTTGCTGTAGTAATGGCAGCTTCAGTTGTAGTAATTGCAGCTTCAGTTGCAGTAGTTGGAATTTCAGTTGTAGTAGTTTCAGCTTTTATTGTAGTAGTTACAGCTTCTGTTGTTGTAGTAGTTGCAGCTTCTGTTGTTGTAGTAGCTGCTTCAGTGGTAGTAGTTTCAGCTTCAGTTGCAGTAGTTATAGCTTCTGTTGCTGTAGTAGTTGCAGCTTCAGTTGTATTAGTTGCAGCTTCAGTTGCAGTAATTGGAATTTCAGTTGTAGTATGTTCAGCTCCTGGTGTAGTAGTTACAGCTTCTGTTGTAGTAGTTACAGCTTCAGTTGTAGTAGTTGCAGCTTCTATTGTTGTAGTTGCAGCCTCTGTTGTAGTAGTTGCAGCTTCAGTTGTAGTTGTTACAGCTTCTGTTGTTGTTGTAGCAGCTTCAGTTGTTGTAGTTGGAGTTTCAGTTGTAGTAGTTTCAGCTTCTGTTGTAGTAGTTACAGCTTCGGTTGTTGTAGTTACAGCTTGAGTTGTAGTAGTTGCAGCTTCAGTTGGAGTTTCATTTGTAGTAGTTGCAGCTTGAGTTGTAGTAGTTACAGCTTCTGTTGTGGTGGGTAGATCTTCATTTGTAGTTGTTGCAGCATCAGGTATAATAAATGGAGCTTCAGTTGTAGTAGTTGCTGTTTCAGTTGTAGTAGATGCAATTTCAGTTGTAGTGGTTTCAACTTCGGTGGTAGTAGTAGCAATTGTTGTATTTATTGGATCTTCAGCAACAACTGGAGCACTGTATGTTGATGTTAAAGTTGTGTTGTCTATTGTTACTCCTTTTATAAATGTTGAGTAAGAGGCTCCTGTCTCAAGAGGTGAGTTGTCAGGAACTGGTACTGAAAGATAAGTTTTTTTTTTAAGTTGATATGTATATGCAAATTATACATCGAGATGATTTTCTTTTTTTTTAGTGTTCCTAGGCTGGTTGCTAATTTTTAGTGCCATCATTTTAATGGTTATGTTTTCTTTAATGATTATATTGGAGTATTTTAGTAAATCATATCTGTTTTTTGTGCTGTAATATCTAGAATTCTCTGAGACAGAACTAGAATTTTAAGGGTGTAAGTTATTTGTTCTATATTCCCAATTAGTCCGTTAGTATTTTGTCTATTTTTCTATAATTTATTGAGATGAGCAGTATTACATATTAGTGGTGACAACTTATTTGTTTCATGTGAAATGGTCAGTAAATTATACAAATGTTCAGTTAATTAAAATGATCTCTTTTTTAACTCAAATGCTCTGTACCTTAAGTTAGACGATCTGTAAGTTAAGTAAAATAGTCAGAAGTCTCGTAAAATAATATGAATTTGAAATGAAATAATTCAGTAAAATCTGCATAGAGGATTGCCAGTTCTATCTCAGCAGTGAGCAAACAAAGTTTGACACAATAGCTTAACAACATTCATTGAAACCAAGGAAACAGAAATGAAAACTTGAGTGATTAAGATGTGTAACATACTGAAACAGAAAGATGCATATACAGGTAAACAGTGTTTAGGTCAACAGACAGCTAGGTCTCAGACAGTTCGGTCCTCTACAGTTAGTTCAAAAGACATTTAGGCCTGACAAGAAATGTTTTGCTCCATTTACTCTTTCCACACTATGAACCTAACAGTTATAATGTATCCAAATAAGCTACCGCAACTTTTTTTCTATTTTATAGTAGCAGCTTTAGAACACTGAACTCAACAAAATGTGTGACTACCTAATGAAACTGAAAAGAATTTTAAGAGCGCTTGTAGACAATGGCCTCTAAATCCAAATGAAACAACTTCGAAAGAACTATACTGCCTATAAAATTGAAAATTATGACAATGCATCTCTTTTTCTTGGTGAATTAGAAACAATTGTATGCAGACAAATATAACTTTCCCAAAAGTGATAGTGATTCTTTTACAGTAAATTAAAAAACTATTTACTCTGATGGTCCTCATTAAGTGCATATCAAAATTGGTAAGAAGGCTTTAGGCATCTCACACCAAGTACTAATGATGCTCTTGAATCATTTAATAGAGTGGTGAAAGATGAATACACTTAAGGGAAAGGCATGTAATAGCACAAATTTCTCTAAGAAATTCATGTGCAAACATTTGTTGGCTTTGCTATTCCAATCATGCATTGTAAACCTGAGCTGGCAGCAAAAGACGTTCCTATTGGTGAAAAAAAAAACTGAATTTTTACAGACGGACTTGTGATACTGCTGACAGAGATAAATTGATTGCTTAAATTCCAATTTGCTTTTAATTTTGTATCATTTTATTGTTTAAGATCAATTACTATGCTATCATTTTTGTTTTGTCAAGTATTTAGAGATCTATGACTGTACTATGTTAAATTGAAAAACTGATCATTCTTTAAAATACTGACCCAAAATTATGCGTTTACTGACCAAAAAATGCTTACCATTTATTTCAAACAATACTGATCAACTCATCACAAATACTGACCAAAGGATTTGAAACCTTTATTTAATTGCAACCTGTTTACATATGAAATACTCTTACCTTCAGCATCTCTTCTCTTACGAGATGAACTTCCACCCACTTTAAACTTCATGCCTTTCTGAGATTTATCCAGTTTTCCAACTAATTTCAAACCGTCGGTGTTGTTTTTTATTTCCTCCCATGAATATGAGCTTGGATCTCTCGTAGGAAGATTACCTGAGATTAGTTTGACCAAAATGATGTAATACGTTCTAGAAATTGTAAAACATGTTACACTTTTCCTTTTTCTTTCTATAGTCTGTCTCTCTTGTTTCAGGGTTATTTAATCTGGCTAAAAGTTAGAAAACAGCTAACATGCATTTCTGAAAACCATGTACAAAACCAACTTACTCAATTTCGCTGCTAGTCTCTGCAAAATCGTAGATGACTATTTCAAATGACTTTGCAGTTACAGCGCCAGGAGATGGTGCTAACAATTTAGAAAGAAAACAACATCAAAAGACTTTACACAGACTAATACATAAAAAACAGTAATAAAAAAATATGACATTGCCACCAACTCCAGCACGGCAAAATCTTTACGACTGTTAGAGAGGGAGACAATGCTTACAATTACTGAGTCAGAAACTTAGTAAAATCAGTTTTATAGTATGAAACAATCTCATGAATTTCAATCTTGGGAGTAGTCTTTAACCAATTATATGTTTTCCATTTTGTTCAATTACCTTTTGCCATCTTTCTTGTAACTTCATGATTCCTTGCTTGCAGAACTTCTGTTCCTTATCAGCAAAAATCTGAACCACATCTGATTTGAGGTAATCATCATCTGCGAGCAATTTACCGTTCAAAAAATTCTGCAAACTTCAAATAAATGGTCATCAGATCATGCCAGATCAGGGCAGTATGGAGGATGTGGCATCATTTCTCAACCAACCTCCAATAACTTTCCTTGGGCTGCTAAAGATGAGTGAGGTCTTGTACTATCATGGTGGAACACTATTCTTTTCTGATTTGCTCATTCTGGATGTTTCCTTGATTAATTCATCTACATTTACTAGTTGTCGACAGTAAACCTCAGAATTGATTGTTTGGTTCCTCAGAAGCAGCTCAAAATACACAACACCTTTGTAATCCCACCTTATTGACAGCATGTTCATTTTATGATGCAATTTAGGTTTTGATGTGGTTTGTGGTGGTTCATCTTGGTTGCACCATGATCCTTTTCGAATGATTTTACTGAAGACAACCCATTGTTCATCACCAGTAATAATACACTTCAAGAAAGGGTCAGTTTCATTGCGCTTAAGGTGCATTTTGCAAATGTTGGTTTGTTGTGTCAAGTGAATCTCTTTCAAATCATGAGACAATCAAACATCCACCATCTTAACAAGTCCAAAACTTATCAAGTGCTTTTTAATGGCTGTATGAAAAAATTTGATCTCTTTGCAATCTCACAAACATTTATCTGGCTATCCTCTTGAACTATAACTTTGATTTCATCATCATCAACTTAAGAAAGCCAACCAGCACGCTGCTCATCTTTAAGAGAAAAATCTTGGGAGAGAAGTTTTTGAAACCAATTCTGACATGTACACTCTGTTAAACCATCAACACCATACACTTCATATATTTCTTTGTGGAATGAAAAAAGAAAAATGTGCCAAAAATGTTCCTTTTTGCCCTCCATTTTAAAGTTAATGTACAGCTGCTATGTACACAAGTACTCATGCACCACTCGCTTCTAAAGTACCTCAATATGTCTTGTATCAAATGTAAAAAACCAAAGAACATTAGGATTAACTGGTTGTTAAAATAATAAAGCATCCCTTTTATGACTAATAAACTGAAATTACTAAGTTGCCAACCCAATTTAATGACAAATAAAAGTCTTAATGCTCTTAAAGGCTGTTTATTTCTAAAGACAAGAAGAGCTTTGTTAAAGTAAACATAAACATTTGTCAGTTTCCTTTTGAAAAAAATTCTTTGTAAAACATCAGCAAATAAAACATTGCACTATTTTCAAAATTAGAAGCTCTAAAATTATTAGAAAAAAAAAACAAAATGCAAAGTGATCTTTCGACAGCTAAGTAATGTTAAAAACTAAAGCAACAAACATTCATTAACATTGATCCTTCAAATTTTCAGCAGTTGAAATATAGCCAAGCATTGCTTCGAGGTTTGAGTTAACATGCAAAGAAGATGTGCAACAAGTTTTTAAAAGCTTTCATTGTGCCCTCCTCTTTTTTACATGTTCCTTTAATGCAATAATTTTCAAACATATTTAAAATGTTAATATACGATGTAACAAATAAATTCCTGAAACTGTTTGTGATAGTTCTGCAAAATGGCTAAGTGAGTAAAAACTTGCTTATTTCAAATCTATATTTTTAGACTAAATGTTTAAGTTTAGCTTTGGATTCGACGTAACAGCAGTGTTTTGAGAAACACACACAAAAAAAGATTTTCACAGTTTCTCGATCCAAAACAATGCAATGCCGTGTTTACTAATCAATAAAGAATTTGTAACTCATTCAAAATCATGCACTTGTTTTCAAATACTTTCTCTTTCAAACATTTTCATTCTTCAACAAAAGTTTGTTTATTATGAAAAGAGAAAACCAAGTTCTCAAAAGATTTTTGTCAAAAATATTATTTGATATACTGCATATTTATGTAAAAAGTTACATAACATATTTATGCAAAAGTAAGAAACCTTTTACTTTAACATTAATGCATTAAAATAGTAATTTCATACACCATAAACCCAATTTTGTGATTGTTAAAAACAAAACAGCGTACACATCATTTTAAACAAAGACGACTGTTTCACGTTTATTCATTATTTGCACTTGAACAACATGCAATTAGAATTAAATCTTAATGTTAGAAACAAAATTATGAAGATTCTTTAATGTTTTAAAATAATTTCGCTAACTAAACTCCTCTCAAACAAACAGTCTTAAAATTTTAACTTGTCTACCATCTTGGACAAACATAAAACTGCGAGTTGTTGGATATTCTGCACTGATTGCAAATAACATCTTGTCATCATTACAGCTGTAATATACTACTTTTATTGACTGATCATGAATGACTTAACACATAATAATCTCTATGAATGGAAAAGTCTAACATATAAAAAAACGAAAAGGCTTGAGGGAGCCAAATCCTAAAGAAAAAACCAAAAAGCCAAAAGAAATCAGGACAAGCAAGGGAAATTCAATGTTTGCAAGTGAGATAAAAAGGCTGGTTTGCAGCTTAAAGAAACATCTTACCAGAACAGTTGTTGTTATTTGAATTTACTTCCCACCCTCCAGTGCATGAACACTCAAAACTTCCAGGCTTGTTTGTGCAAACTCCACGATACCAATTACAAGACTTGTTAACAACACATTCATTGATATCTTAAAAAAGAAAGAAAAAAAAATAAAAAAGAAAAAAAGAAATGTTAAAACAAATAATGTCCCAAACAAAAACAAAAAAAAAACAAAACAAAAACAAACACAAAAAAAAAAAAGATGGAACAGAAGATTGAAAAGCCAAATAATAATAAAAAAATACAACGGAAAAACCTAGACAAACAAATCCTCAAAATTAAAATGTTCACTCAGGTCAACCAAAACAACTTTTCTTAAAACCATAAGAAGCCTTTCTTTACAAAAATCCCATTTTGTTTTTAACATTACAAACTTCCTTGTGATAGTTTGGTTGCACTGAAGCAAGAATGCAATTGATATGGATAGGAATAAAACAAGCTGCATTTGTTCAAAAAAGAAAAAGCACATCCATTTCTCTTTCGACTGGGGATGCCTACCTTAATCCAACACTTTAACATATTCAATAATTCTCAAACTTTTATCAACCAAAATATTATACCAATATGTAAAATGTCAAAATATTACGCCAAACTAATGCTTTTTTAAATTAAGTAACCAAAACAATTACAAAAAAACACTAAGAACTAAGATAAGTTACTCTTCAAACTTAACCTTTGAAAATTTTGAAAAAATCTACATTACTCCAGTATTCTAGTTGTATCATCTAGAGCTTCTTGCAGCAATTGAAGATTTTTTCTACTGCCTGCTTTTGTAAATTAAGTAACAAAACAATCAGAAAAAAAACACTTAGAACTAACAATATTACACAAGTGGAAATTTGTTTAACAATAAGCATAAAAATTAAGCTAGAAAATAAACACACCATCGCAGACAGTGTTCTGGCTAAGACTGCCATTCTGGGAATAACCATCTAGGCATTCACAAACAAAAGAACCAACAGTATTTCTGCAAGTAGATGAGTTGGTGCACTCAGTGCCAGAATACTTTAACAAACATTCATCCACATCTAAAAAAGATTATGAAAACAAAGCAAAGAAAGTTTTTGAATGAAACACAAACAACAACTATGCAAAAAAACCTAAAAGTAAGAGTTAGGCGGTCAAATGTCTGCTCTACTTATCAGATCATAGCAGATTTGCTCTCAAAACAACAAAACTTTATTAAAACAAATACCAAGAAAACATATCAGGATCTTTAAAACAAAGTAACAAAACAAAGTAAAAAAAACAGAGACTTTTAAAAAGAAGAGGGCTATAAGAGACAAAAAAGCTGGCTTAGTTAATTGAGTGCATTTAGGCTAAACTTTGACAAGAAGGGACTCAACTCCACAACAGTGGTATTTTACAGGAAAAACATAATCATGAAAAAGAACCTGATTAGAAAACCAAAAATGCAAGATAAAACTAGGGGATCATATTTAAAAAACCTAACAAATTCCAAGAAATAGTATTCAATTAGAAAATTAAAAAACATGACATAAAATATTTAAAGAATCAACAGTGAAAACTGACAAATGCTAAATAGAACGAAGACCCAAAACAAACACAATGAACTTAACATAAAACCAATATAAAACTGGAATCATATTGAACATGGGAAAAAAAGAAACAACAAACAAAAAAAATATCACAAAATAAAAAAAAAAAACCATAAAAAAACAATTAAAACAGGTAAAAAAAAACAAATAAAACAAACAATCTAAACCAAAAGTACCAAAAGATAACAATAATAGAATACCTGGTGTTGAGACAGTGGAAATTACAGTCAGAGTACTACTAGTTTCAGCTGCAGTAGTAACAGCAATAGCTATAGTAGTACCAGCAACAGTTGCAATAGTAGAAGCATCAGTTGTAGGAATTGAGGCATTAATTGTAGTAAATGCAGCTTCAGTTGATGTAGTTGCAGCTTCAATTGTAGTAGAATAAGCCTCAGTTGAAGAAGTGGAAGCTTCAGTTGTAAAAGTAGCAGCTTTAGTTGTATAAGTTACAGCTTCGGTTGTAGTAATAACAGCATCAGTTGTAGTAGTTGCAGCTTCTAATGTTGCAGTAGTTGCAGCTTTAGTTGTAGTAGCAGCAGGTTCAGTTGTAGTAGTTAAAGCTTCTGTTGTAGTAAAAGTTGCAGCTTCAGTTGTAGTAGTTGCAGCTTCAGCTGTAGTAGTTCCAGCTTCAGTTGTAGTAGTTGGAGTTTCAGTTGTAGTAGTTAAAGCTTCTGATGTTGTTGTAGTTGCAGCTTCAATTGTAGAAGTTGCAGCTTCAGTTGTAGTGGTTAAAGCCTCTGTTGTTGTAGTAGTTGCAGCTTCAGTTGTGGTATTTGGAGTTTCAGTTGAAGTAGTTTCAGCTACAGTTGTAGTAGTTAAAGCTTCTGTTGAAGTAGTAGTTGCAGCTTCAGTTTTAGTAGTTGCAGCTTCAGCTGTAGTAGTTGCAGCTTCAGCTGAAGTAGTTGCAGCTTCAGTTGTAGAAGTTGGAGTTTCAGTTGTAGTAGATACAGCTTCGGTTGTTGTAGTTACAGCTTCAGTTGTAGTAGTTACAGCTTCTGATGATGTAGTAGTTGCAGCTTCAGTTGTAGAAAATGCAGCTTCTGTTGCTGTAGTAGTTGCATCTTCATTTGTAGTAGTTGCAGTTTCAGTAGTAGTAGTTGCAGCTTTTGTTGCTGTAGTAGTTGCAGAGTCAGTTGTAGTAGTTGCAGCTTCAGCTGTAGTAGTTGGAGCTTCAATTGTAGTAGTTGGAGTTTCAGTTGTAGTAGTTGCAGCTTCAGCTGTAGTAGTTGCAGCTTCAGTTGTAGTAGTTGCAGTTTCAGCTGTAGTAGTTGCAGCTTCAGCTGTAGTAGTTGCAGCTTCAGTTGTAGTAGTTGGAGTTTCAGTTGTAGTAGTTAAAGCTTCTGTTGTTGTTGTAGTTGCAGCTTCAGTTGTAGAAGTTGCAGCTTCAGTTGTAGTAGTTAGAGTTTCAGTGGTAGTAGTTTCAGCTTCTGTTGCAGTAGTTACAGCTTCTGTTGTTGCAGTTGCAGCTTCAGTTGCAGAAGTTGCATCTTCTGTTGTAGTTGTTGCAGCTTCAGTTGTAGTAGTTGCAATTTCAGCTGTAGTAGTTGCAGCTTCAGCTGTAGTAGTTGCAGCTTCAGTTGTAGTAGTTGGAGTTTCAGTTGTAGTAGTTAAAGCTTCTGTTGTTGTTGTAGTTGCAGCTTCAGTTGTAGTAGTTAGAGTTTCAGTGGTAGTAGTTTCAGCTTCTGTTGCAGCAGTTACAGCTTCTGTTGTTGCAGTTGCAGCTTCAGTTGTAGAAGTTGCATCTTCTGTTGTAGTAGTTAAAGCTTCTGTTGTTGTAGTTGTTACAGCTTCAGTTGTAGTAGTTGCAGTTTCAGCTGTAGTAGTTGCAGCTTCAGCTGTAGTAGTTGCAGCTTCAGTTGTAGTAGTTGGAGTTTCAGTTGTAGCAGTTAAAGCTTCTGTTGTTGTTGTAGTTGCAGCTTCAGTTGTAGTAGTTGCAGATTCAGTTGTAGTAGTTAGAGTTTCAGTGGTAGTAGTTTCACCTTCTGTTGCAGTAGTTACAGCTTCTGTTGTTGCAGTTGCAGCTTCAGTTGTAGAAGTTGCATCTTCTGTTGTAGTTGTTAAAGCTTCTGTTGTTGTAGTTGTTGCAGCTTCAGTTGTAGTAGTTGCAGTTTCAGCTGTAGTAGTTGCAGCTTCAGCTGTAGAAGTTGCAGCTTCAGTTGTAGTAGTTGGAGTTTCAGTTGTAGTTGTTAAAGCTTCTGTTGTTGTGGTAGTTGCAGCTTCAGTTGTAGTAGTTGCAGCTTCAGTTGTAGTAGTTAGAGTTTCAGTGGTAGTAGTTTCAGCTTCTGTTACAGTAGTTACAGCTTCTGTTGTTGCAGTTGCAGCTTCAGTTGTAGAAGTTGCATCTTCTGTTGTAGTTATTAAAGCTTCTGTTGTTGTAGTTGTTGCAGCTTCAGTTGTAGTAGTTGCAGTTTCAGCTGTAGTAGTTGCAGCTTCAGCTGTAGTAGTTGCAGCTTCAGTTGTAGTAGTTGGAGTTTCAGTTGTAGTAGTTAAAGCTTCTGTTGTTGTGGTAGTTGCAGCTTCAGTTGTAGTAGTTGCAGCTTCAGTTGTAGTAGTTAGAGTTTCAGTGGTAGTAAGTTCAGCTTTTGTTGCAGTAGTAACAGCTTCTGTTGTTGCAGTTGCAGCTTCAGTTGTAGAAGTTGCATCTTCTGTTGTAGTAGTTAAAGCTTCTGTTGTTGTAGTTGTTGCATCTTCAGTTGTAGTAGTTGCAGTTTCAGCTGTAGTAGTTGCAGCTTCAGATGTAGTAGTTGCAGCTTCAGTTGTAGTAGTTGGAGTTTCAGTTGTAATAGTTAAAGCTTCTGTTGTTGTTGTAGTTGCAGCTTCAGTTGTAGTAGTTAGAGTTTCAGTTGTAGTAGTTAGAGTTTCAGTTGTAGTAGTTTCAGCTTCTGTTGCAGTATTTACAGCTTCTGTTGTTGCAGTTGCAGCTTCAGTTGTAGAAGTTGAATCTTCTGTTGTAGTAGTTAAAGCTTCTGTTGTTGTAGTTGTTGCAGCTTCAGTTGTAGTAGTTGCAGTTTCAGCTGTAGTAGTTGCAGCTTCAGCTGTAGTAGTTGCAGCTTCAGTTGTAGTAGTTGGAGTTTCAGTTGTAGTAGTTAAAGCTTCTGTTGTTGTTGTAGTTGCAGCTTCAGTTGTAGTAGTTGCAGCTTCAGTTGTAGTAGTTAGAGTTTCAGTGGTAGTAGTTTCAGCTTCTGTTGCAGTAGTTACAGCTTCTGTTGTTGCAGTTGCAGCTTCAGTTGTAGAAGTTGCATCTTCTGTTGTATTAGTTGTTGCAGCTTCAGTTGTAGTAGTTGCAATTTCAGCTGTAGTAGTTGCAGCTTCAGCTGTAGTAGTTGCAGCTTCAGTTGTAGTAGTTGGAGTTTCAGTTGTAGTAGTTAAAGCTTCTGTTGTTGTTGTAGTTGCAGCTTCAGTTGTAGTAGTTAGAGTTTCAGTGGTAGTAGTTTCAGCTTCTGTTGCAGTAGTTACAGCTTCTGTTGTTGCAGTTGCAGCTTCAGTTGTAGAAGTTGCATCTTCTGTTGTAGTAGTTAAAGCTTCTGTTGTTGTAGTTGTTACAGCTTCAGTTGTAGTAGTTGCAGTTTCAGCTGTAGTAGTTGCAGCTTCAGCTGTAGTAGTTGCAGCTTCAGTTGTAGTAGTTGGAGTTTCAGTTGTAGCAGTTAAAGCTTCTGTTGTTGTTGTAGTTGCAGCTTCAGTTGTAGTAGTTGCAGATTCAGTTGTAGTAGTTAGAGTTTCAGTGGTAGTAGTTTCACCTTCTGTTGCAGTAGTTACAGCTTCTGTTGTTGCAGTTGCAGCTTCAGTTGTAGAAGTTGCATCTTCTGTTGTAGTTGTTAAAGCTTCTGTTGTTGTAGTTGTTGCAGCTTCAGTTGTAGTAGTTGCAGTTTCAGCTGTAGTAGTTGCAGCTTCAGCTGTAGTAGTTGCAGCTTCAGTTGTAGTAGTTGGAGTTTCAGTTGTAGTTGTTAAAGCTTCTGTTGTTGTGGTAGTTGCAGCTTCAGTTGTAGTAGTTGCAGCTTCAGTTGTAGTAGTTAGAGTTTCAGTGGTAGTAGTTTCAGCTTCTGTTACAGTAGTTACAGCTTCTGTTGTTGCAGTTGCAGCTTCAGTTGTAGAAGTTGCATCTTCTGTTGTAGTAGTTAAAGCTTCTGTTGTTGTAGTTGTTGCAGCTTCAGTTGTAGTAGTTGCAGTTTCAGCTGTAGTAGTTGCAGCTTCAGCTGTAGTAGTTGCAGCTTCAGTTGTAGTAGTTGGAGTTTCAGTTGTAGCAGTTAAAGCTTCTGTTGTTGTTGTAGTTGCAGCTTCAGTTGTAGTAGTTGCAGATTCAGTTGTAGTAGTTAGAGTTTCAGTGGTAGTAATTTCAGCTTCTGTTGCAGTAGTTACAGCTTCTGTTGTTGCAGTTGCAGCTACAGTTGTAGAAGTTGCATCTTCTGTTGTAGTTGTTAAAGCTTCTGTTGTTGTAGTTGTTGCAGCTTCAGTTGTAGTAGTTGCAGTTTCAGCTGTAGTAGTTGCAGCTTCAGCTGTAGTAGTTGCAGCTTCAGTTGTAGTAAATGGAGTTTCAGTTGTAGTAGTTAAAGCTTCTGTTGTTGCGGTAGTTGCAGCTTCAGTTGTAGTAGTTGCAGCTTCAGTTGTAGTAGTTAGAGTTTCAGTGGTAGTAGTTTCAGTTTCTGTTGCAGTAGTAACAGCTTCTGTTGTTGCAGTTGCAGCTTCAGTTGTAGAAGTTGCATCTTCTGTTGTAGTAGTTGTTGCAGCTTCAGCTGTAGTAGTTGCAGTTTCAGCTGTAGTAGTTGCAGCTTCAGCTGTAGTAGTTGCAGCTTCAGTTGTAGTAGTTGGAGTTTCAGTTGTAGTAGTTAAAGCTTCTGTTGTTGTTGTAGTTGCAGCTTCAGTTGTAGTAGTTGCAGCTTCAGTTGTAGTAGTTAGAGTTTCAGTGGTAGTAGTTTCAGCTTCTGTTGCAGTAGTTACAGCTTCTGTTGTTGCAGTTGCAGCTTCAGTTGTAGAAGTTGCATCTTCTGTTGTAGTAGTTAAAGCTTCTGTTGTTGTAGTTGTTGCAGCTTCAGTTGTAGTAGTTGCAGTTTCAGCTGTAGTAGTTGCAGCTTCAGCTGTAGTAGTTTCAGCTTCAGTTGTAGTGGTTGGAGTTTCAGTTGTAGTAGTTAAAGCTTCTGTTGTTGTTGTAGTTGCAGCTTCAGTTGTAGTAGTTGCAGCTTCAGTTGTAGTAGTTAGAGTTTCAGTGGTAGTAGTTTCAGCTTCTGTTGCAGTAGTTGCAGCTTCTGTTGTTGCAGTTGCAGCTTCAGTTGTAGAAGTTGCATCTTCTGTTGTAGTAGTTGTTGCAGCTTCAGCTGTAGTAGTTGCAGTTTCAGCTGTAGTAGTTGCAGCTTCAGCTGTAGTAGTTGCAGCTTCAGTTGTAGTAGTTGGAGTTTCAGTTGTAGTAGTTAAAGCTTCTGTTGTTGTTGTAGTTGCAGCTTCAGTTGTAGTAGTTGCAGCTTCAGTTGTAGTAGTTAGAGTTTCAGTGGTAGTAGTTTCAGCTTCTGTTGCAGTAGTTACAGCTTCTGTTGTTGCATTTGCAGCTTCAGTTGTAGAAGTTGCATCTTCTGTTGTAGTAGTTAAAGCTTCTGTTGTTGTAGTTGTTGCAGCTTCAGTTGTAGTAGTTGCAGTTTCAGCTGTAGTAGTTGCAGATTCAGTTGTAGTAGTTAGAGTTTCAGTGGTAGTAGTTTCAGCTTCTGTTGCAGTAGTTACAGCTTCTGTTGTTGCAGTTGCAGCTTCAGTTGTAGAAGTTGCATCTTCTGTTGTAGTAGTTAAAGCTTCTGTTGTTGTAGTTGTTGCAGCTTCAGTTGTAGTAGTTGCAGTTTCAGCTGTAGTAGTTGCAGCTTCAGCTGTAGTAGTTGCAGCTTCAGCTGTAGTAATTGCAGCTTCAGTTGTAGTAGTTGGAGTTTCAGTTGTAGTAGTTAAAGCTTCTGTTGTTGTTGCAGTTGCAGCTTCAGTTGTAGTAGTTAGAGTTTCAGTTGTAGTAGTTTCAGCTTCTGTTGCAGTAGTTACAGCTTCTGTTGTTGCAGTTGCAGCTTCAGTTGTAGAAGTTGCATCTTCTGTTGTAGTAGTTAAAGCTTCTGTTGTTGTAGTTGTTGCAGCTTCATTTGTAGTAGTTGCAGTTTCAGCTGTAGTAGTTGCAGCTTCAGCTGTAGTAGTTGCAGCTTCAGTTGTAGTAGTTGGAGTTTCAGTTGTAGTAGTTAAAGCTTCTGTTGTTGTTGTAGTTGCAGCTTCAGTTGTAGTAGTTGCAGCTTCAGTTGTAGTAGTTAGAGTTTCAGTGGTAGTAGTTTCAGCTTCTGTTGCAGTAGTTACAGCTTCTGTTGTTGCAGTTGCAGCTTCAGTTGTAGAAGTTGCATCTTCTGTTGTAGTAGTTAAAGCTTCTGTTGTTGTAGTTGTTGCAGCTTCAGTTGTAGTAGTTGCAGTTTCAGCTGTAGTAGTTGCAGCTTCAGCTGTAGTAGTTTCAGCTTCAGTTGTAGTGGTTGGAGTTTCAGTTGTAGTAGTTAAAGCTTCTGTTGTTGTTGTAGTTGCAGCTTCAGTTGTAGTAGTTGCAGCTTCAGTTGTAGTAGTTAGAGTTTCAGTGGTAGTAGTTTCAGCTTCTGTTGCAGTAGTTGCAGCTTCTGTTGTTGCAGTTGCAGCTTCAGTTGTAGAAGTTGCATCTTCTGTTGTAGTAGTTGTTGCAGCTTCAGCTGTAGTAGTTGCAGTTTCAGCTGTAGTAGTTGCAGCTTCAGCTGTAGTAGTTGCAGCTTCAGTTGTAGTAGTTGGAGTTTCAGTTGTAGTAGTTAAAGCTTCTGTTGTTGTTGTAGTTGCAGCTTCAGTTGTAGTAGTTGCAGCTTCTGTTGTAGTAGTTAGAGTTTCAGTGGTAGTAGTTTCAGCTTCTGTTGCAGTAGTTACAGCTTCTGTTGTTGCAGTTGCAGCTTCAGTTGTAGAAGTTGCATCTTCTGTTGTAGTAGTTAAAGCTTCTGTTGTTGTAGTTGTTGCAGCTTCAGTTGTAGTAGTTGCAGTTTCAGCTGTAGTAGTTGCAGATTCAGTTGTAGTAGTTAGAGTTTCAGTGGTAGTAGTTTCAGCTTCTGTTGCAGTAGTTACAGCTTCTGTTGTTGCAGTTGCAGCTTCAGTTGTAGAAGTTGCATCTTCTGTTGTAGTAGTTAAAGCTTCTGTTGTTGTAGTTGTTGCAGCTTCAGTTGTAGTAGTTGCAGTTTCAGCTGTAGTAGTTGCAGCTTCAGCTGTAGTAGTTGCAGCTTCAGCTGTAGTAATTGCAGCTTCAGTTGTAGTAGTTGGAGTTTCAGTTGTAGTAGTTAAAGCTTCTGTTGTTGTTGCAGTTGCAGCTTCAGTTGTAGTAGTTAGAGTTTCAGTTGTAGTAGTTTCAGCTTCTGTTGCAGTAGTTACAGCTTCTGTTGTTGCAGTTGCAGCTTCAGTTGTAGAAGTTGCATCTTCTGTTGTAGTAGTTAAAGCTTCTGTTGTTGTAGTTGTTGCAGCTTCATTTGTAGTAGTTGCAGTTTCAGCTGTAGTAGTTGCAGCTTCAGCTGTAGTAGTTGCAGTTTCAGTTGTAGTAGTTGAAGTTTCAGTTGTAGTAGTTAAAGCTTCTGTTGTTGTTGAAGTTGCAGCTTCAGTTGTAGTAGTTGCAGATTCAGTTGTAGTAGTTAGAGTTTCAGTGGTAGTAGTTTCAGCTTCTGTTGCAGTAGTTACAGCTTCTGTTGTTGCAGTTGCAGCTTCAGTTGTAGAAGTTGCATCTTCTGTTGTAGTAGTTAAAGCTTCTGTTGTTGTAGTTGTTGCAGCTTCAGTTGTAGTAGTTGCAGTTTCAGCTGTAGTATTTGCAGCTTCAGCTGTAGTAGTTGCAGCTTCAGTTGTAGTAGTTGGAGTTTCAGTTGTAGTAGTTAAAGCTTCTGTTGTTGTTGTAGTTGCAGCTTCAGTTGTAGTAGTTGCAGATTCAGTTGTAGTAGTTAGAGTTTCAGTGGTAGTAGTTTCAGCTTCTGTTGCAGTAGTTACAGCTTCTGTTGTTGCAGTTGCAGCTTCAGTTGTAGAAGTTGCATCTTCTGTTGTAGTTGTTAAAGCTTCTGTTGTTGTAGTTGTTGCAGCTTCAGTTGTAGTAGTTGCAGTTTCAGCTGTAGTAGTTGCAGTTTCAGCTGTAGTAGTTGCAGCTTCAGCTGTAGTAGTTGCAGCTTCAGTTGTAGTAGTTAAAGCTTCTGTTGTTGTTGTAGTTGCAGCTTCAGTTGTAGTAGTTGCAGATTCAGTTGTAGTAGTTAGAGTTTCAGTGGTAGTAGTTTCAGCTTCTGTTGCAGTAAGTACAGCTTCTGTTGTTGCAGTTGCAGCTTCAGTTGTAGAAGTTGCATCTTCTGTTGTAGTAGTTGTTGCAGCTTCAGTTGTAGTAGTTGCAGTTTCAGCTGTAGTAGTTGCAGCTTCAGCTGTAGTAGTTGCAGCTTCAGTTGTAGTAGTTGGAGTTTCAGTTGTAGTAGTTAAAGCTTCTGTTGTTGTTGTAGTTGCAGCTTCAGTTGTAGTAGTTGCAGCTTCAGTTGTAGTAGTTAGAGTTTCAGTGGTAGTAGTTTCAGCTTCTGTTGCAGTAGTTACAGCTTCTGTTGTTGCAGTTGCAGCTTCAGTTGTAGAAGTTGCATCTTCTGTTGTAGTAGTTAAAGCTTCTGTTGTTGTAGTTGTTGCAGCTTCAGTTGTAGTAGTTGCAGTTTCAGCTGTAGTAGTTGCAGCTTCAGCTGTAGTAGTTTCAGCTTCAGTTGTAGTGGTTGGAGTTTCTGTTGTAGTAGTTAAAGCTTCTGTTGTTGTTGTAGTTGCAGCTTCAGTTGTAGTAGTTGCAGCTTCAGTTGTAGTAGTTAGAGTTTCAGTGGTAGTAGTTTCAGCTTCTGTTGCAGTAGTTGCAGCTTCTGTTGTTGCAGTTGCAGCTTCAGTTGTAGAAGTTGCATCTTCTGTTGTAGTAGTTGTTGCAGCTTCAGCTGTAGTAGTTGCAGTTTCAGCTGTAGTAGTTGCAGCTTCAGCTGTAGTAGTTGCAGCTTCAGTTGTAGTAGTTGGAGTTTCAGTTGTAGTAGTTAAAGCTTCTGTTGTTGTTGTAGTTGCAGCTTCAGTTGTAGTAGTTGCAGCTTCAGTTGTAGTAGTTAGAGTTTCAGTGGTAGTAGTTTCAGCTTCTGTTGCAGTAGTTACAGCTTCTGTTGTTGCAGTTGCAGCTTCAGTTGTAGAAGTTGCATCTTCTGTTGTAGTAGTTAAAGCTTCTGTTGTTGTAGTTGTTGCAGCTTCAGTTGTAGTAGTTGCAGTTTCAGCTGTAGTAGTTGCAGATTCAGTTGTAGTAGTTAGAGTTTCAGTGGTAGTAGTTTCAGCTTCTGTTGCAGTAGTTACAGCTTCTGTTGTTGCAGTTGCAGCTTCAGTTGTAGAAGTTGCATCTTCTGTTGTAGTAGTTAAAGCTTCTGTTGTTGTAGTTGTTGCAGCTTCAGTTGTAGTAGTTGCAGTTTCAGCTGTAGTAGTTGCAGCTTCAGCTGTAGTAGTTGCAGCTTCAGCTGTAGTAATTGCAGCTTCAGTTGTAGTAGTTGGAGTTTCAGTTGTAGTAGTTAAAGCTTCTGTTGTTGTTGCAGTTGCAGCTTCAGTTGTAGTAGTTAGAGTTTCAGTTGTAGTAGTTTCAGCTTCTGTTGCAGTAGTTACAGCTTCTGTTGTTGCAGTTGCAGCTTCAGTTGTAGAAGTTGCATCTTCTGTTGTAGTAGTTAAAGCTTCTGTTGTTGTAGTTGTTGCAGCTTCATTTGTAGTAGTTGCAGTTTCAGCTGTAGTAGTTGCAGCTTCAGCTGTAGTAGTTGCAGTTTCAGTTGTAGTAGTTGGAGTTTCAGTTGTAGTAGTTAAAGCTTCTGTTGTTGTTGAAGTTGCAGCTTCAGTTGTAGTAGTTGCAGATTCAGTTGTAGTAGTTAGAGTTTCAGTGGTAGTAGTTTCAGCTTCTGTTGCAGTAGTTACAGCTTCTGTTGTTGCAGTTGCAGCTTCAGTTGTAAAAGTTGCATCTTCTGTTGTAGTAGTTAAAGCTTCTGTTGTTGTAGTTGTTGCAGCTTCAGTTGTAGTAGTTGCAGTTTCAGCTGTAGTATTTGCAGCTTCAGCTGTAGTAGTTGCAGCTTCAGTTGTAGTAGGTGGAGTTTCAGTTGTAGTAGTTAAAGCTTCTGTTGTTGTTGTAGTTGCAGCTTCAGTTGTAGTAGTTGCAGATTCAGTTGTAGTAGTTAGAGTTTCAGTGGTAGTAGTTTCAGCTTCTGTTGCAGTAGTTACAGCTTCTGTTGTTGCAGTTGCAGCTTCAGTTGTAGAAGTTGCATCTTCTGTTGTAGTTGTTAAAGCTTCTGTTGTTGTAGTTGTTGCAGCTTCAGTTGTAGTAGTTGCAGTTTCAGCTGTAGTAGTTGCAGTTTCAGCTGTAGTAGTTGCAGCTTCAGCTGTAGTAGTTGCAGCTTCAGTTGTAGTAGTTAAAGCTTCTGTTGTTGTTGTAGTTGCAGCTTCAGTTGTAGTAGTTGCAGATTCAGTTGTAGTAGTTAGAGTTTCAGTGGTAGTAGTTTCAGCTTCTGTTGCAGTAGTTACAGCTTCTGTTGTTGCAGTTGCAGCTTCAGTTGTAGAAGTTGCATCTTCTGTTGTAGTAGTTGTTGCAGCTTCAGTTGTAGTAGTTGCAGTTTCAGCTGTAGTAGTTGCAGCTTCAGCTGTAGTAGTTGCAGCTTCAGTTGTAGTAGTTGGAGTTTCAGTTGTAGTAGTTAAAGCTTCTGTTGTTGTTGTAGTTGCAGCTTCAGTTGTAGTAGTTGCAGATTCAGTTGTAGTAGTAAGAGTTTCAGTGGTAGTAGTTTCAGCTTCTGTTGCAGTAGTTACAGCTTCTGTTGTTGCAGTTGCAGCTTCTGTTGTTGCAGTTGCAGCTTCAGTTGTAGAAGTTGCATCTTCTGTTGTAGTTGTTAAAGCTTCTGTTGTTGTAGTTGTTGCAGCTTCAGTTGTAGTAGTTGAAGTTTCAGTTGTAGTAGTTAAAGCTTCTGTTGTTGTTGTAGTTGCAGCTTCAGTTGTTGCAGTTGCAGCTTCAGTTGTAGTAGTTAGAGTTTCATTTGTAGTAGTTTCAGCTTCTGTTGCAGTAGTTACAGCTTCTGTTGTTGCAGTTGCAGCTTCAGTTGTAGAAGTTGCATCTTCTGTTGTAGTAGTTAAAGCTTCTGTTGTTGTAGTTGTTGCAGCTTCAGTTGTAGTAGTTGCAATTTTAGCTGTAGTAGTTGCAGCTTCAGCTGTAGTAGTTGCAGTTTCAGTTGTAGTAGTTGGAGTTTCAGTTGTAGTAGTTAAAGCTTCTGTTGTTGTTGTAGTTGCAGCTTCAGTTGTGGTAGTTGCAGCTTCAGTTGTAGTAGTTAGAGTTTCAGTGGTAGTAGTTTCAGCTTCTGTTGCAGTAGTTACAGCTTCTGTTGTTGCAGTTGCAGCTTCAGTTGTAGAAGTTGCATCTTCTGTTGTAGTAGTTAAAGCTTCTGTTGTTGTAGTTGTTGCAGCTTCAGTTGTAGTAGTTGCAGTTTCAGCTGTAGTAGTTGCAGCTTCAGTTGTAGTAGTTGCAGCTTCAGTTGTAGTAGTTGGAGTTTCAGTTGTAGTAGTTAAAGCTTCTGTTGTTGTTGTAGTTGCAGCTTCAGTTGTAGTAGTTGCAGCTTCAGTTGTAGTACTTAGAGTTTCAGTGGTAGTAGTTTCAGCTTCTGTTGCAGTAGTTACAGCTTCTGTTGTTGCAGTTGCAGCTTCAGTTGTAGAAGTTGCATCTTCTGTTGTAGTAGTTAAAGCTTCTGTTGTTGTAGTTGTTGCAGCTTCAGTTGTAGTAGTTGCAGTTTCAGCTGTAGTAGTTGCAGCTTCAGCTGTAGTAGTTGCAGCTTCAGTTGTAGTAGTTGGAGTTTCAGTTGTAGTAGTTAAAGCTTCTGTTGTTGTTGTAGTTGCAGCTTCAGTTGTAGTAGTTAGAGTTTCAGTTGTAGTAGTTTCAGCTTCTGTTGCAGTAGTTACAGCTTCTGTTGTTGCAGTTGCAGCTTCAGTTGTAGAAGTTGCATCTTCTGTTGTAGTAGTTAAAGCTTCTGTTGTTGTAGTTGTTGCAGCTTCAGTTGTAGTAGTTGCAGTTTCAGCTGTAGTAGTTGCAGCTTCAGCTGTAGTAGTTGCAGTTTCAGTTGTAGTAGTTGGAATTTCAGTTGTAGTAGTTAAAGCTTCTGTTGTTGTTGTAGTTGCAGCTTCAGTTGTAGTAGTTGGAGTTTCATTTGTAGTAGTTTCAGCTTCGGTTGAAGTAGTTACAGCTTCTGTTGTTGTAGTTGCAGCCTCTGTTGTAGTAGTTTCAGCTTCAGATGTAATTGTTACAGTTTCTGTTGTTGTTGTAGCAGCTTCAGTTGTAGTTATTTCAGTTTCAGTTGTAGTAGTTACAGCTTCTGTTGCTGTAGTAGTTGCAGCTTCAGTTGTAATAGTTGCATCTTCAGTTGTAGTAGTTGGAATTTTAGTTGTAGTAGTTTCAGCTTCTGTGGTGGTAGTTACTGTAGCTGTAGATGTTGTAGTTTCAGTTGTAGAAGTTTGTTCCTCAGTTGTAGTAGTTTCCACTTCAGTTGTATTTGTTGTTAGGCATGTTGGTCCTTTAAAATTCATATAGGTTTGTTTAGTTGATTTACGTTATTTTTTTTCTCTTAGTTATTATTTCTTATGAATTTCAGGTACTCTTTTTTAAATTTAAACTTAATTTATAATATTTTATGTTCCTTTTTGGTATATTCAATTTTTTATTTGAATATCATTTTTTATAATTGACTATTTTGAATATATTTTGTAATTGAATATATTGTGTATAAAATCTTATAACTGTTATTATTAATTTAATAATATTTTCTGTAAGAGGGCAGTTAAGAACCATATTATGGCTTTACGTCTCAGGGGTTTAAAATATTTCTTTTGATTACAAAAACTTGCTTTATTCATTTAAATGTGAAATATGTTTTTAAAATTTAAGTCACTTGAACTTTTTCAGGTGTATTTGTAGTGACTGCTTTAGTGTTTTTAACATGAGTTTCAGGTGCAATAGTTTCAGCTGCATTTAAAAACAAAATTTTCAAATAATGATAGAACAACTTTTACTTCAAATTTAATGGTATTAAAAATATTTAAGAAAATTTCTTCAATAGTTTGAAATGATTGGTTGTTTTAGCAAATCACATGGGACAGTTTTTCTTTTCATTAAGGACTTTTTACCATTAAATAAAATATTGAAATATCTTTACCCGTCTGGTCAGTAACCAGGTACCTGGGTAATCATTTTCATTTTTTAATTTATAATTTTTTACCTGGTTAGAACTTGTTATAAGCAAAGAAAAAATTGAGAGGTTTCTGTTGATATAAAGTTAATACTTCAATTAATTAAGGTAATTAAATAAGATGTTGATTAGCAGGCTTATATATATAATTGTGCATATCACAATTAAACTCTTATGCTTAAAAGTGAGGCTATTGCACGTTGAAGATGCTGTGCATGTTATAATTTTAATCTACATCTCTGAAATCTGCTAAAAAGTTGTTTGGAGTTAGCATTTGACTGCTTCAATTGTGTTCTCCTCAAACCAACCTCAAAGAATACCACTTTCAAATAAATTTCCAATAAAATAATGGCAAACTATAAAATAAACTTTTATTAGTAGAGGGGAGTAGTTATCATGAGTGCCTTTTATGAGCAAGATATCATGGTCCAAAACTCTCTAAAGGCATACTTTTGTAAACCTCTGTTTTCATGGTCTAAAGTCTTCTTGCTATAGTTTCTATACAATGCATCTCCAATTCTACCTCTTCTACACTGTTGTCGAAAATAGGGATATTGACCTTCGAGCTGACCCGAGAATGAGACCCATATGGGATGATAGTGGACCACTCCCAGAGTCCAGAAATTCAAACTTTGAAATCAGGTTACAATATCCGCCAGAGAAAATTGAATTTTCATATTTTTGGTAAAAATTGACTAGAGCCCAAAGCTAAAACCCACATAAGTCTAAAACCAATAAAGCTGGAGAGCTGAAATTTGGTACAAAGTTAGCAATGGTATATACCTGTACTCACACAAAAAATCAATAAATTTCCTTGAGTGGTTCAAATTTTATTAAGTTTTGAATTTTAGGAAAATCTTTATAACAAAATTTCTCACAAAAAAGCTTACACAAAAGGTGTCATATGAAGTGATATTCAATTAAAAACCTATTAGTTTATATATACTAGATTTTAAAATCCATTTTATTGTAAACTTTGATGTACATAGATATTTTAAATGTTTATCAATTACCCATAAAATTTATATATTTGCATATGTGTGTAAACAATGCAAGGCAAATATTTTTGATATCACATGTTTTCATCAGTCTCATTTTTTTGGGAAAACTCATTATTTTAGCTCAAGCTACAAGTGAAAAAGCATTAAAACTTTGAAGGTAAGCTAAAATTCTTTGTTAGTAAAAATAAAATTAAGTTAAAGCTTAACAATCAATAATTTGAACCCATACTTCACATAAAACTTTTTTGACAGGTTATCTATCACAATGCCATATAAAGCTAGAAACCATGAAGAAAACCGGAAAGTGGTCTGTTTGACATGCATGAAAAAGGCAACTCGTCAAATCAGTGCCTACCAAGCTGATAGAATTTCAAAAATATATCAAACCATCTTTGATTTTTCTGATGGACGAGTCCCTCAAGGCCTTTGTGAAGCCTGTCGCACAACATTCAAGAGGAAAGATGAGGGGGAAAGATGTTGCTCTGCCACAGCTGTTTGACTTCAAAAGTATTGAAATCAAACCAGAAACTCGTGGGCAAGAGTGCACATGTCTTATTTGCAGAATAGCTCGGTTGAAGAATAATGAGAAGAGCCCTCTTGCAGAAGCAGGTAAGATTTTCATTTAAATCACTGATTGCAACTATAACAAGTACTATTATAATTTCTAGTAATCTTATTTATTGTTATCCCTTAAAAATAGAATGTATGGACAATGTAATGTTGTGCATTTTACTTCATTACATAACATTACATGACTATGTTTAAATAAAAAATTCTTTGCACTTAAATGTTTTAAGAAGAAAAAAAAGAAGGAAATTCTCAGGCTGTTTGATGTTCAACCTGCTTAAGCCCACTTGGACGGGGTTTGCCCTACAAATGCACTCAGTCCACATTCAGAGAGAACATGAGGAGCCTTGCAGCACAAGATCCTCAGGTTGCAGAGCATATAGCTTCCAATGTTGTCTCCAACAAAGAGTCTTCACCTCATGGAACCATTTGGCTTTCAAGAGAAACTGGTGGACATCCAGTTCCAGTTACCTCTGGTAAAAGATCTACTTGTTAACTCCATCCAAGTGGTTTATGAGTCTCTATTGAAAGTTAGTCAAACAAGATTTAGGTGATAAATAATTAAAAGCCCTAAAGCCAATATATAGATAAAAAAGTAGCAATTTTTTTGGTCAATGAGCCTACTATTCTATAATGAGGCAATGATGTTGATGCAACATCAATTATTTTTTATTTTTCTACAGGTCCAAGTGACAAGTCACAATCTTTTGTGCCAGCTCTGAAGACAAATGATCTTGTCAACCTACAACTAAATACAGGACTCTCAAACTTGGGAATGAAGAAGCTTGTCCAAACTGTGAACCAGGTGAAATAATGATTAATTAAATAGGCAAAAATTTCCTACTTAATATAGTTAACAAACAAACCTAATATAGCTAGTTATTCAAAGGTGGTCTAACCGGGAAGTTAGTATTTTGGTGCAATTAAAAAGTTTTGCCTGCATGCATTTACTTTTACGCTTTAAATATTGTTTCACAGGTCACAAATTCAAAGATGGTTGAACCTAACTTCTGTGCAAACTTTCAAGCCGTTGGTCGGAAATTAGAGGATTTCTTCATATGCTCAAAAATCTCTTCTACATCTCCAAGAGGTCAACAAGAAAATTGTACTGTGGTGCATTGCACAAGCATGTCAGATCTCCTGATGCAAGTTTTGCAATCTAGGAATGTCCCTGCAAATCACATCGTGAAGATTGGTGTGGATGGCGGGAAAGGAATTCTCAAAATTTGCCTTGGAGTATCAGAAGTCACCCCTGTGGATGAATGCAGCCAAAGTCCTCCACAAAAACGTTTTTTGACACAAAGGATCGCCAAGGACACCAGTGTGAAACGACAAATCATCGCAGCTGTTGCTGAAGATCTTCCGGAAAACTATTCAAATGTCAAACAACTTTGGTCACTTGTCAATGCCAATTCGATCAAATATTTTATCTCCACTGACATGAAGTTGGCCAACATCTTGTTTGGGCTGCAAGCACACTCCTCATCACATCCTTGTGTGTGGTGTGATGTTGACTCAAAAAATCTCAGCAACTCTGGCACTCTCAGAAGCTTTGGTTCTCTTAGGGCTTGTCTGAAAGCATTTGAAAATTCCAGATCTGACCTCTCCAAAGCAAAATTCTTTGGAAATGTCATCCATGATCCCATTGTCCAAGGCTCTGAAGAAACTCTCATCATTGATGTCCTGCCTCCAATGGAGCTGCACCTCTTACTTGGAATTGTCAACCATCTTTTCAAAGCTATGAAGGAGGTTTGGCAAAATGCCGATCGTTGGCCAGCTTTTCTCCACATCCAAATGAGTGAGTACCATGGTGGCCAGTTTGAAGGAAATGAGTGCCGGAAGCTCTTGAACAATGTTGACTCACTTCAGAGCTTGGCCGAAAATGATGCTGCATTCCAGGTTTTTGGCTTTACTGAAACTTTTAGAAAGTTCAACTCCGTCATCAAGGCCTGCTTTGGCACTCACCTTGATGAAAACTATGGCCAAAAAGTTGACCAATTCCAAAGTTCATATTTGGCCTTGCAGCATGGCAGCATCACACCAAAAGTCCATACAATGTTTTTTCATGTAAAGGACTTTGTCAGCCGTCAAAAGATGTCACTTGGCATTTTCAGTGAGCAAGCTGTTGAAGCTGCACATCAGGATTTCAATTCTCATTGGCAAAGATTCAAACGAACAAAGACCCACCCAG
The DNA here is from genome assembly GCF_058129835.1 of Hydra viridissima. Lineage (NCBI taxonomy): Eukaryota > Metazoa > Cnidaria > Hydrozoa > Anthoathecata > Hydridae > Hydra > Hydra viridissima. The sequence goes on along the minus strand of NW_028324307.1, from coordinate 13,141,180 downwards.
ATTATGCTACAAAGCTGATGAACTGTCTTGTTGAATACAACAGCAAACACATTTGAAGGAAAAGGATAAGAATTATTTTGGTTGAGAATTAATTTATTGTTGAAGTCAGAAGAAGTCAAATAAAGAAATTGGCCATTTGATCAGAGTTGACTTTTTCGGTTTCTCAAATTAAACTGAAAAGAAAAAGCGAAAATGCTCTTTTGATATGAACTTTAACTGAAGAAGCTACAGTTTTTTAACCTTTACATTAAGACATAAGTTCTATTATAACCAAACAATAAGTACCAAGTCATTTCAAGAGAGTTTTCACTCAAAAAGTAAAATCTTAAAATTTAAAACTTGATAAAATTTGAACCACTCAAGGAAATTTATTGATTTTTTGTGTGAGTACAGGTATATACCATTGCTAACTTTGTACCAAATTTCAGCTCTCCAGCTTTTTTGGTTTTAGACTTATGTGGGTTTTAGCTTTGGGCTCTAGTCAATTTTTACCCAAAATATGAAAATTCAATTTTCTCTGGCGGATATTGTAACCTGATTTCAAAGTTTGAATTTCTGGACTCTGGGAGTGGTCCACTATCATCCCATATGGGTCTCATTCTCGGGTCAGCTCGAAGGTCAATATCCCTATTTTTGACAACAGTGTCTAAGTATATTATAACTTTAAGACCTATGTATCAAGGTTTTCTTTCCCCAATTTCTGTTTAGACCAGTTAAAATCCTCTCTGTATTACTAATACAAACTATTAGAAGCATACATGCATATCAAAACTAGTGTTGTTACGACTTTGAAATAATTCAACTATCGACTAAATCAATTAATTTATTTTCCAAAGTCGACTAAAATCGACTAATACATTTTTAAAATCAACTAAGTCAACTAAAAGTCAATTTAGTCGAAATATTAGAATAAAAAATTTTATTGTAATCCTATACTTTAATTTTGCTTGACAATTTATCTTTTAGATGCAATGAAAAAACTAGAACTTTAAGAGAGTAAACAAATAAACTATATGTGTGATACTGTTATAATAGCACATGCTGTTGTTGTATCAAGAGCATTTTCTTTTTTCAATTTTAATTCATCTAATCTATTAGATGAATTAAAATTGAAAAAAAGGCAGATTTGCAAAATGTTTTTGCATCCTTAATTGAATACCATAACACACTACTTAACATTTTGTTTTAAAAGCATCAACTGGTTACTATAATGAGAAAAAGGAAACATAATAATGAAGTGGTGCTTCATACTGTAAGCCAAGAATTAAGTTTATGTGATACAGCAAATTAGGTTCAATGGTCAGATATTTTGATTCATTTAAAGTATTGGTAATTGAGGTCGAGAAATTCAAATCTGCGTATACTTGCTTTCTAGGAGTGGTCATTACCACACAGGTGTTAATTTCAGCATGGGTCATTGGATGTCTTGACAGTTTTATAATAAAAAAGGGACATTTTGTATAAATTTCGAGACCGCACAGGTTGTCAGGGGTTGTCAAGACGGTGTATTCTTTGTGCAAAGACTGTACACCAGCCTGTACAACAGGAGCATATGATACCAGTTGTACAAGCTGGTATACATTTGTGCAGTCTCCAGGTTATAGTGATGTAGCTTGTTAGGGTCCACTTTCTCATTGCTGGAGAGGATACAGAGGGTAATGTAAAACCTCTTCATCAGCTCTTCATCAACACCTAGAATCTCTATTGACCTTTGGTATCCCCTAAAAAACCTCCTATTGCTATTATTGGAGTTTCCAGATCCTCCTGACTTTGAAACATCAAAATTGATATCAAGACCAACCCTCAGTGCAACTTGAATCTGTTTTTGAGTTTTAATAGTTCATTATTTCCTTCCTTAGCCTGCCAATTCTTAAAATTCAAGATAGCCTGTTGGCTATGGGAAGGAAGCACTCCATGCTTCTTATCCACAAATGAAAGGTGGACAGGCCATGTTTAAATCTAATATCTGAAAGATCTGCCACAATTCTATAAACCTTCTCCAGGTTGTTCAGGTTGGAGCTGCTCAGGCAGCAGATGCTGCAACTAGTAGTTGCGTCAATCACTGCACTAAGAATGATGGCAACTTTTCCATCAACCATGGTTTCCTCCAGCTCATGGTAGGTCATGAATCCATCCAACCTTGAAAGGAGGGCCTAGAACTCCTTGAAAAATTTATACTCCTCTACCAGGACATCTTTGCTCTCCTTTATGTATTGAAAGCTGATTGGTCTGCAATAGAGTGTGGAGAAGGGTTTTGGGTTTGTCCAGACATTGTCATCCTCCTTGCTCCAGATCTGTAGGGGAACCAGGCAGGTGAGGAACAAGGACTCTTTTAGTACTGTGCTGGCTAGCTCAACATCCTCAGATACCATCTGTTTATTATCTGCTTTTAATCACTTAAAAAACAAATTATAACTATATTGTATTTGATTTGCCTACTTCATTAACTTCCATCTTCTCCTCTGTTTCCAGCTCTTCCAGCAACCAGTACCAATTGTCCATAAAAAACTTCTCCCTCTTCCTACCAGATTTGGTCCAGCGACAATTGAACCTCTTCAGCCAAACCTTGACAACCTCTTGCTCAGGACCTATGTTCTCCAATATCCTGGTTTTGGGGGGTTTTGCTCACCCCTAGCCCACTTGCATGGCTCAATCTTTATAAATAACTTATATATACAAGATAAACTATTTATAAAGACTTCTCTTTACTCATTGGTCAACATCATAACAATATTAAAGATTGATAAAATTAAATTAAGTGAAAAAATAGAAATAAAGATGTTAGGATAATTAACTGACTAAATCGACTTTTAGTCAGTTAGTAGGAAACTAATAGTTGATTAACTCGACTATTTGATTTTCCAAAGTCGACTAACATTGACTTTCAAAAAGTCGAATTTTAGTCAAGTTAATTGAAGTTGATAGCAACACTAATCAAAATATATCTCTAATAGCATTTTATGTTTAAAATTGAAGGAGATATATTAATACAGGTTTAACTTAAGATTTTTTGGTGAAGGTTTTTAAAGTCTAAAACTTTAATAAAAGTCCCATCAATTTTGCTTTTCTTTTTTTCAATTATTCGCTTAAGTTATGTGTTACTCAAAAAAAATGTAAGGTTAACCACTTGCAAAAGGCACCTTACACTCTATTGTGTTATGTTTGAAATAATACATGCTGGGTTTATTTCCACAACTCTGCCCACTAAACTACTGGAAGTGATTAATTTAATTTGCAAACAACAATATAATGCATGCTATTTTCCATTTACTATTTTTATTAGTACTTGTTAGTTTATTTGATGGAGTTTTGATGTTGCAGTAGTGCTTTGTTGAAATAAATATACAGTATTGGACAAAACATTTGCAACCAACATCGAACAATGCTAAAAAGTGCTCCTAATTTTACATGTCTTAAAAACGAAACGAACTATACTACCAAAGCAAACAGTTCAGGAGTCTGGAGTCATAGCATGCCATGACATGAGCCATCAGCTGACAGGTAACAGCACACAGACAGAATTTCATTGACAAGTGCCATTTTGCAGCGGACAAAACAAGTGCAACTTTTTTGGTTTGTTTCATTTTCTTAAGTCTGGTCCGTATCAACGTCACGGAAGTTTTTTAATAATTAAAGGAAGTATCCAGAAGATTCCAGAAGCATGCAGAAGCTTCCAGAAGTTTCCAGAAGAAGCATCTGGAAGCATCCAGAAATATCCAGAAACATTCAGTAGCATCCAGATGCATCCAGAAGCTTCCAGAAGCTTCCAGAAGCATCGAAAAGAAGCATCTAGAATCTTCCAGCACAGGTTCACACAGGTTCATTTTACTATATAAGAGACATGTAAATCGACATGTAATTCAGTCAGTATATGGAAGTCAATCAGTCAGTATTATCAAGACAGTTTATCGAAGTGAGTTTTATCAAAATGTTTTATCGAAGAACATCAATACAAGAAGTGAAATACAACAAGTGTTTCATTACATCAATACAGTCCACATCCAACCAAGACGTTGTGTTCCACAGAGCATTATTGTATCATCACAAGGTAAGTGTAACACGGTAAGCCTTGAAAAGCGTGATTATTTATTTTTGTTATTTTTATGACTTCAAGTGCAAAAATGGCTCCCGACAGTCTTGGATTGGAACTAAGAAAGAAAATTATTGGCGATTACGTAAGTGGAATGTCACAAAAAAGTATTTCTGATAAATATCGCGTGAAAAAATGGACCGTATTAATGTTCCAAATATCATTCTACGGGGAAGTTGGCAGCAGATAACAAAGGTGGAAGACCGCGTTCCACCACTTCTAGAGAGGATTCTATGATCGTCAGATCTGTCAAGAAGGATCCCTGGATATCATCAGTCGAGATACAAAAGCAATTAGAGCTGCCTGTTACGGACCGAACAATCAGACGACCAGCTCTTGAAGCCGGATTGTTTTCTCAACGCCCTGCAAAGAATCCGCTGATTTCACTAAAAAACCAGAAGAAAAGACTCCTGTTTGCTACATCTCATATTGACTGGAATGTGCAGAAATGGCGAACTGTCCTGTTCAGTGATGAATCGAAGTTCAACATCATTGGGAGCGATGGCATTTGCCGTGTACGTCGACCGGCCGGAAAATGCCTCAATTTACGTTACTGCCATATGACCGTGAAGCATGGTGGAGGCAATGTAATGGTCTGGGGGTGCTTTTCTGCTAACGGTCTCGATCCAATACATCAAAGCGATGAAATAATGGACTGTTTCATGTATAAAAATATCCTGAAAGATGTTATGTTACCTCATCCTGAATGGAATATGCCAATAAAATGGGTTTTTCAGCAAGACAACGATACGAAACACACAGCAAAAGTAGTCAAGCAGTGGTTTCAAGACAACCACCTATCGGTGATGGATTGGCCGCCTTAATCTCCGGATCTCAACCCTATCGAGAACCTGTGGGAGATCACCAACCACAGAATTAATCATGAAGGTGTTCATAATAAGAATCAACTGTTTGAACAAATCCAAAAGGCCTGAGCAGCGATTCCACAAAGTTTCATTGATCACCTGATCGAATCTATGCCTCGAAGATGCAAGGCTGTGATCGACAACAAAGGATTTGCCACGAAATATTGATAGCGAAATACAGCTTGGTCAACATTTTGTCGAGTTGCACTTGTTTTGTCCAGAAGGAAATCAACTTTTTTTAATACTTTTGATTAATTTATTAATTTTTGTGTACAAATAATGAACTTTGTGACGAATAAAACTTGAAGAACTTTGTCTTCAAACAGTTACAAAGTAATTTCTCTAAATTGAAAAAATGCAGCACTTTTATATAAAGAAACTAAATTAGCATTATTTGGTTGCAAATGTTTTGTCCAATACTGTATGAGCAGTAGTTAATTTATGCTTATTTTTCAACAAAGGATATTAAAAGCCTCCTTCTTTGAGAATATCATTAGCTGTTTGGTTGGTTTAACACATACTCTCTCTCTATAAGCAGCAATACTTACTCCTTGTAGAGAGCTCAATCATTATTGTGTTTTATGAAGAAATGAAATATTAGGCTGCAATATCTGAACCTAGAAATCTTTTTGAAAGTGAATTTTTGTCACAGATTTAAGGACAAAATTTCATCACTGGTATTCTCTATAACATCAGAGGAGCTTTTTAAGCTTTTCAGTGAATTTTTTAGGGCATATGGGCTCTCTCAGCACTGTCATGTTTTTTCACTTTGTAAAATGTAGTTTTAAACACTAGAAATACGAATTACTTCATTTAAAACTTCAGTTCTTTTAGCTTCCATTGTAAAAATAGCCAATCATTTTTAGACCTCTGCCCAGAAGCTTAGACTCACAGGTCTGCTTCCAGAAACAAATAATATCTTTCTCATGAAGGTTTACAATATCTATTTACAAAAAATGAGACCTTTTTATTATTGCATACAGTGACAATTTTAACGGCGGTTGGAAGATAAAAAATAAAATTTTACTGGGTATTTACATTCATTACTGCTGCTGCTGCTGAAGTTGATATTGCTACTACTAATACTACTATACCCTATTCTTATACTAATACCCTATTCTTACAGATTCTTGCTTACTATTATTATATGGTCCTTTTTCATTTACATGGAATTTACATGAAATAAAGTGCCTGAATGATTCTGAAAAAAATATGACTTGAATACTTGTTATCTTTGAACCATAAACTTCAACAATACATGTAACCAATCATTTTTAGACCTCTGCCCAGAAGCTTAGACTCACAGGTCATCAAGTCTCCAGCCAATAGAATTAATGTAACAGAAAACTACATTCAGTGCAATTTAATGAAACAGTTTCTTAGAAAGTCATCTAGTCTGAAAAATAGGTTCTAATGCCAATAAAATAAAATTTAAGTCTTTATTTGAAATTATATTAAAGTATTTATGTGGCTGCTATACCTTTGGAAAAGTTGAAATTAATGACAATTTCTTTCTCTTGAAACTGTCAATATAATTGGCAATTGATGACAAATATCCTCCTTTATATATGCATATATATATATATATATATATATATATATATATATATATATATATATATATATATATATATATATATATATATATATATATATATATATATATATATATATATATATTAGGGCTGTTCATGTGAACACAGGAAAAAAATTTTTTTCTCGGATTTGAATGCATAGTTGTTTATTTTGTGCCATTTGACATAGTAATTGACTGTGGAAAAAATCTTTCCAATCAGATAATGTTTAGGGGGTGCTCAATGACCATAAAGTTTTACGAAAAACGTCAAAAACGTGTAAAAAGTTCCAAAGTTCCAAAAATTTCTAGAACCTGGTTAGTTAGATTTTTTCCACTGAAATATTGTCTGATTGCGTGCTATATAGATTAATTAAAGTGCAGCAGATTAACTGTCATCAGGGCACCAGACTAAAAAATGTCTGCCAGTGTTTAAAACAACTGTGTTTATATCATTTTGTTAAAATTTGTATTCATAATTTTAATACTATTATTTAACTCAATTTAGAATTTGTTCAAACAGAATAAAAAGGTTTACAAGTATAAATATTATTTTTATTTGGAATTTCAGTTTGACAACAAATGTATTATTATTTTGATAGTACCTAACCTTAGTAACCTATTACAGAAAACTAGCATGGTAGTCTGGTAGTGTATTGTTTGTTATTAAGTGCAGATAATAATAATTTCTAATTTGAAAATATTTATTTAATTTCTTTAGTAATAATTATTATAATATATTGCTGCAGCTGCATAAACCAACAACTGAATGATAAGTTTGTATAATATGGTATTGAGTTTTGATTTTCTCATAATATTTCAGTTATCATTGAAATGGCAGCATCATCTCGTGTTGCTATCTCTACACGACTTCAAACCAAAATCTTTTTAATTGGACAACCAGAGCCAAATCTTCCAGATAAAGTTCTTCCCTTAACATCTGATGTTTTAAAAACATTTTTTTATCATCTTAATTCAACCAAAAAGTCAGTGCCTGAAAGTCTTAAAACAACTGTTGATGAACTGATTATTATTTGGAATAAAGCCCGTATTCCGACAGCATTTCATCCGAATGTAGTCTTAAAGTTGAAAACTTTAGTCCAGGAATTTTAATTAATAAATATAAATAAATCCAGATTGTCAGATTCTCAGAAATCGAGAGAGAAATCATTTACAGACACCATTTGCCTACTTTTTGACATTGCCCACAAGGATGCTGAAACCATGATCAGAATTGAAGAAGACAAAGAATTTTTATTGGATCAGAGATGTCAGAGAAAAATGGTGATGTTTGGAGAGGACAAAGAACTTTCAAAATTAGAAGAAAGAAATGAAGCAAGGAAACAAGCAGAGAGAGAACGAAAGCTAAAAGAAGAGCAAAGACAATCTGGTGCGAGTGCAATAGTTCCTGTTATTGAACCTTTACATGACGAAAGTTATAGTGATGACAATGATAACGATGCTGTTGATAATGACAAAATGGTTGATAGAGATTTTGAGATAGAAATCCCTGTTTATTACAGACAACAAGTCAGTAAAGCAAGTTCTTCAGGGTCAGCTGAATCAAGTTTAGCAAGTACTCCAAAACGACAATGTATCTTAGATACAATTCTTGACTCGCCTGATGTTTCATCAACATTAGACAGAATTAATCTATCTGACACAAAATTTACTATACTAGCAGCAGCAATTGCAAGGGCTGGTGGACAGAACCTCGATGATGGATCATTGTCACGTTCTACAGTCCGTTGAAAACGAACCTATCATCGATCAAATATTGAAGCCACTGTTCGAACTGAATTCTGCGATTTGGACAAACCACCATTAATCGTCCACTGGGATGGCAAACTGATGATAGATCGTACAAATTCTGCAGCCCCTAAAGCAAATGTTGACCGGCTATCTGTAGGTGTGACAGGTCACAATGTTGACAAAATACTTGGAATAGCAAAACTATCAGCTGGAACTGGAGAAGCCCAAGCAAAAGCAGTTATTCATCTGCTTAATTTCTGAGACATAATTGGTGATGTTATTGGAATGAGTTTTGATACTACAGCCTCTAACACTGGCTCCAAAAATGGTGCATGTGTAGTTCTAGAGAAACATATAGGTAGAAATTTGTTATATTTCGCTTGCAGACACCATGTTCATGAGATCATAGTAGCAGGAGTGTTTGGATCACTATTTGGACCATCATCTGGTCCCAACATACCTCTTTTCCAGAGATTTCAGCAATATTGGCCCAAAGTTAATCAAGGAAATTTTAAACCTCTGGATGACATTCGAATGAAAATACCCCTGGTGCAAGAACTACAAAATGAAGTGATTGCATTCCTCAAAGAAAACCTGCATGTTAAAATGCCAAGGGATGACTACAAAGAAATCATGGATCTCTGTCTGTTAATACTTGGAAAACTGCCTGATCAAGAAGAGAAAAATTATCATTTCAAGATCCCTGGTGCTTATCACATGGCTCGCTGGATGGCCAAGGTTATTTATTGTTTTAAGATTTATTTATTTCGTGAAGAGTTCAAGTTGACCACAAAAGAGGAAAAAAATCTCTGTGAATTTTGCTTATTTGCTAGTCTGGTTTATGTAAAATCTTGGATATCATGCACAAATGCCAGCGATGCTCCAGTTAATGACTTGTTTCTGTTTCAGCAACTTAAGCAGTTTGCAGTTGTGAATAAAACGATTTCCGAAGCAGCAGTCAAGAACTTTCAAAACCATTTGTGGTACCTTTCACCAGAATTGGTCCCACTAGCTTTGTTTTTAAACAAACTTCAAACGGAAGAGAAGCGAAAAATGATTTCCAACATGAAATTTCACAGTGAGAACTGGTCTGAAAGGTTGATCAAATTAAAGAACATTGAAAGTCTAGAGAAGAAATCTCTGGACATGCTGGTGACATCAGTTTCAGCAAGTGCGTTGCGGTCAATGAAGGTTGATATTGATTTTCTGTTCAACAACGATCCAGCTACCTGGAATGATTCCCCAGAATACCAAGAAGGAAAAAATTTAGTATATTCATTGAAAGTAGTAAATGATGCTGCCAAACGATCTGTGGCTTTAATGTCGATGTTTAATGAATCGATTACAAGGAATGAATCTGAAATGCAGAGGTTAATTCAGGTGGTTGAGGATCACAGAAAGCGAGTGCCAGATGCCAGAAAGTGTACTCTGAAGAGTTATAGTCCTCGCTAGCATTAACATTGCACGAACTATAACATTACGATAATTAAATGTTAATTGCTCATATGTTTTTTTGTTTATAATTCGTATTTTAATCAATGACAAAGAGTCAAAAATCCTAGTGTTTTATTTTGGAAAAATTCTGATATAACAAAAACCGCAGAACTTTAGTCGTATTGCAGTATTTTATTTCATTAATTTCTCTGCTAATAAACCAGTCTAAAGTGGATGTGGATTGTAATTTGTATTCAGAATTTAATATTTAGAGATAATTAAAACTGATCAAATCTGAAAAATCTAATTAACCGGGTTTTAGAAATTTGTGGAACTTTGTTACTTTTTCCATGTTTTTCACATTTTTCGTAAAACTTTATGGTCATTGAGCACCCCCTAAACATTATCTGATTGGAAAGATTTTTTGCACAGTTAATTACTATGTCAAATGGCACAAAATAAACAACTATGCAATCAAATCTGAAAAAAAAATTTTTTTTGGACAGCCCTAATATATATATATATATATATATATATATATATATATATATATATATATATATATATATATATATATATATATATATATATATATATATATATACATCAATTATCAATATCAGAATCTAAAGAAGATGTTTACAACAGGTGCTTACCATTATGCTAATTAAAGGCATGTAATGTTTGCGCTCGATTGTTTAAATATATTGACATAAGTGAATATTGATAATGATATTAAAAGATGTCATATGACAATCCATTGCTATTTGTGGTGTTTATGTCAAGATCTGCAGAAATTTTTCAGCAATTGTTTGCACAAATTAGGGGAAGACTGTTAATTACCAATGACTCAAATCCTTAAATACCCTTTAATTGTCCCAGAATTTTCTTTCAGCTGATATTTCAGCTGAGAAAAACAGCTGATATTGACACAGAATCAGATTCTTTAAAAACATAATCTTGCAGATATGATTATTTGAGTGAAAAATAATAAAAAGCAAAGTATGTCATTAGATTGTTTGTCAGACAAATTTAATACTCATATTTAAAACAATGGACTATGTGATTGTAACACTGTTAGTGATCCATCAAAACTTTTAAGTTATTTTTTTTTAACGATTACATTTCTTCATTGTGTTTAATTTAAAGTTAAATTTTATCACACAAGATTAAGTATAAAACTATCTGAATTCTACATAATTTTTTCAAAATATCATTCATGTTCACAATAATAAAAGTATATAAAGAAAAAAAAAATCCTTGAAATAAATACTACACAAATAGTTTGATTTCTTTTTTAAACATCTTATCAAAAAGTAAAAACTGCATAAGAAAAAGAATAAAGAACCTGTTATGATTATAGCAAGAAAGCAGATGAATGCAATAACTGCCATACTGCACTAGATGTTCAGCCACAGCAGATGTTTTGCTATAAAATAAAGTTTCAAATTTTCATGCTCTTGTAACAATATTGTATTAGACAAAAAAAAAAATTCAAATTGCTTTATTGGACAAAATATGAGTGCTATTGAAGATTCACAGTTAATTTAGGCATAATAAAATATGGCATTTTTTAGAAACATGCAATATATCAGTCATCAGTTGAAAGCTCCAGTAAAAATTACAAAAATAGAATAACAAGCTATGATAATTGAATACGCTTATTTTTCATAATCACTGAATTGCATTCTTCATCCAATACAAATATATTCCATTATGAATTGTTTCTTTATTAATAAAAAGAAGTCAAACATATTTGGTATGTATTTACTTTTATCTGCTTTGTTGCTCTCTTAATAGAAATTCTTTAAACCTTGCCCACTTTTTGTTTTTCAAATCTTGTTTATTAGAATAAGTACTTCAGTATTTTGAATGTTTCTCTGAGTTACAGAAAAATGACATGGTTGACCATCACTAGTAATAATTAAATATAATTTACCATGGCCATGATATAAATAGATTAAACATCTACCACTATTTAACATAAGAAGTTACAGCTAAAAATCATGCAGCAAGAGCGAACTATCTACCTACCTACCTTCCTACCTTCCTACCTACCTACCTACCTACCTACCTACCTACCTACCTACCTACCTACCTACCTACTTATTGGTCTATCTGTCTATATATCTATATCTATATCTATATGTAATTATACATATATATATATATATACATATATATATATATATATATATATATATATATATATATATATATATATATATATATATATATATATATATATATATATATATATATATACATACACACATACACACGCACACAAACACACACACACACATTCTTATAGGATAAATATATTAGAAAAGAAGCATTATCGGTCAGCTTACCTTTAGTGAGATTCAATCATGATTTTGTTTATCGTTTCTTTAATAGATATTTTATATTTTTGGGTCATATCTCCTTTTAATAACTACAAATGTTTTTTTTTACTTTTTGGATAATCTTTGCTCGTTCAAATTTAGATTTCACTCTCGTTTTACATATAAAGAATAGCGCTGGCATGTATTAGTAGGTATTAATTTCGAAATGGATGGATTGTTTTCCAAACTAGATTGCATGCTGATAAATTAAGAAAAAGAGTGGTATGTAACTCAATGTAACTCAATCCACTCACAAGATGTTGCAGAATAGTTGATGGAATTTGTAAAGACAGCTGTTCGTCTTTTTTAATCCCTTTTCGAATTTTCGATATCTCACGATGTAATGCCGTGACGAAACTTGCAAAAACATTCAATGACGTCACGGTATTTACAATTTTGATACTTTTTTTTTATTATTTGCCGTATAATATTATTTACATTAAGATTTAAAATATAATATTTTTTTACTTTACGTTGATGGCTTACAAGTGATGACAATATTGCACGGCTTTTAGCTGGTTCTTAGCTATGTACAAGTGCCACAACTCGAATTTTTAAACAACTTAAGCGTTGTTTAAAAATTCGTACTTTTTAAATTGTTGCTTAAACCTGATCTGGAGATAAAAGAGTGGTTGAAAATACTCATTTCACCTTTTACAAAGAAGAGAATGGAAAGTTTAAAATAAATCTAGCACTTTGGGGTTATGTAAAAGATCTATCAACACAAATTCTCACACATCTTGATCCACTAGAAAGGTCTAGAGTTACCTAAGCAAAAATTAAAATCTTTAGAAAAAATAATAGTTTAGCAAATGTAGCATATGTCAATTTGCAAATGACATATGCTATACTCTTACATTAAAGCAAGTTTTAATACTGCTAGTGTAGCTTACAGCATTAAAATAAGATTTATATAATATGTACATATTTGAAAGTTGTTACTTTTTTTTTTATGCATCTGTAATTGTCTTTTACATCATAAATTCATTCATGAAAAAAGTTAAAAATGTAGGAGACTATGTTGGAGGAAGTTTTAAGTTGAGCTACCAGATTATAAATACTTTAAGTTTAAATAGTAAAAATAATAGTATTATTTTTTTAACATTTTTTAAGGCATAGGACTACAAAGTCACCCTCAAAGTAGCCATGACATGATTTCAAGAACAAATAGAAGTCCTGCAAAGAATGAAGTATAAGTAAGAGAACTACATATATATATATATATATATATATATATATATATATATATATATATATATATATATATATATATATATATATATATATATATACATATGCATATGTATGTATTTATGTATGTATGTATGTATGTATGTATATATGTAGCAACCTTACTGATTTAAATAATACATATATGAAGTTTTTATATATATCTAGGGATATCAACCTGACAATATTTATCTTTGGTGATTATGAGTTTCTTTGTGCACTTTATGGTATTTCAGGAGCTTCAGGTGAGTTATTATAAAAGAAATTCGACATTAAAAGGTGAATTGAATTTGAACAACTTATAGTATTTTTTTGACATGAAACTTAGTAAATAAAAAGTAGAATGTTGCACACTTGAAAGTCTTCAAACCAATTATCAAAGATTTACGTAAAATGAGGATCTTAAGAAAGATGTCAAAAATTTCAATAAAGTCATAGAAAAACCAATTTTGAAGGTAACTTTATATTAGTTAAAATCATTTAACTCAATTTTAATTAATGATAAATGATTTGCTGTACAATGTCACTAAAAGTTAACTTAATTTTTTTTAATTATGGCTCATACACATACATTTATATCTAGGTTCCTTTACCAACTCTGCACATTGCTTTTTGGATTTATCTTAAATATTTCAATATGTTGGTAGAAGAAGCCCATGAAATTGGATACTTTAATGGTGTCACAAGGAGTTTTAAAAAATAATAGCAGCATCTATTCTGAAAAAATATCATGAATTTATATCAAAGCAAAAAAAAAACTGTCAGACCTTCAAAACCTTGATGAACAAGTACAGCTGGTGAATGTTGCTATGGAAATGGCTAATTAAGTAATCCTGTTGTTATGCTACAATGTAGCTAATCCACATCAACAGTTGTTGATGGATTAAAGTATTCATCATAGAACAATGACTCAACATAATATATTTTATTTATTAATTTTATAGTTGGTTTATTTATTATTTATTTATTTGTTTGTTTATTTTTTGTTTATTTATTTGCTTGTTTATTTGTCTATTTTTTTATTTATTTTATTATTTATTTTATTATTTATTCATTTCTTTTATTATTTATTTATTTTAATATTTATTTTATTATTTATTTATTTATTTAAATATTTATTTTAATATTTGTTTATTTTTTTTTTTTTTTTATTGTTTGTTTTATCTTTTTTTTATTTATATTATTATTTATTTATTTTATTATGTATTTATTTTTTATTAATTTTAATATTTATTTATTTATTTTGTTATTTATTTATTTATTTATTTTGTTATTTATTTATTTATTTATTTTGTTATTTATTTATTTATTTTATTATTTATTTTGTTATTTATTTATTTTAATATTTTTTTTTGTTATTTATTTATTTTTTTTTTTATTTATTTTAATATTTATTTTATTATTTATTTATTTATTTATTTTATTATTTATTTATCTTATTTATTTTTTATTTATTTTATTATTTGTTTATTTATTTATCTTATTATTTATTTTATTATTTATATATTTATTTTATTATTTATTTTATTTTTTCTTTTATTATTTATTAATTTTATTTATTTTTTTATTTATTTTATTATTTGTTTATTTATTTATCTTATTATTTGTTTTATTATTTATTTATTTCTTTTATTACTTTATTACTTATTTATTTTATTTTTTATTTATTTTTTTATTTATTTTATTATTTATTTTATTATTTATTTATTTATTTATTTTATTATTTATTTATCTTATTTATTTTTTATTTATTTTATTATTTGTTTATTTATTTATCTTATTATTTATTTTATTATTTATATATTTATTTTATTATTTATTTTATTTTTTCTTTTATTATTTATTTATTTTATTTATTTTTTATTTATTTTATTATTTGTTTATTTATTTATCTTATTATTTATTTTATTATTTATTTCTTTCTTTTATTACTTTATTACTTATTTATTTTATTTTTTATTTATTTTTTTATTTATTTTATTATTTATTTTATTATTTATTTTATTATTTATTTTATTATTTATTTTATCATTTATTTTATCATTTATTTTATTATTTATTATTTATTTATTTTATTACTTTATTACTTATTTATTTTATTATTTATTTATTTTATTATTTATTTATTTTTTTATTTATTTTATTATTTATTTTATTATTTGTTTATTTTATTATTTATTTATTTTATTAGTTACTTATTTAGAACGCAAAGATGTTTATTTTTGTATGAAAGGGTGTAAAAAATTTAAGCGAGTGCGTTATCCCTCCATTATTATCATTAATTACTTTTTAAGTAAGTAACATTTACAAACTTCGAGATGAACTTCGAAAATCGAACTACGACAAATACTGTCATTTTAAGACTTTTCGAAATCTAAACGTCAACAACACTAAATTGATTTTCAAATATGCATTTTTTTAAAAAAAAATCTTAAAAATGTTATGTTCGATCTTTTTATTTCATTTTTAAATCTTTCATTTGGTATGAAATAAAAAATATATTGGTTGCAGGTTGAAGTTTTGTTTCGAAAAATAAAAAAAAATCCCCCCTAAACATTTTATTAAAGAGAAATATTCCTTACGTTGTTTTTTCAAGACTTTTAATGGGTTAAGGTTTTTTTGGGTCGAGGTTTTTTTGGGTCTTATATACTACTCTGAAAATACATATGTAGATTTCTAAATCTATATCGAAAAATTTAACTTACATTTTTTTGATACCAGTATACTCTTTTTTCAGTGAGATCTAAATAATACCATAAAAGTTCTTTTATTTATCATAGTCATGTATGTATGTATGTATATGTATGTATGTATGTATGTATGTATGTATGTATGTATGTATGTATGTATGTATGTATGTATGTATGTATGATGTATGTATGTATATAATAATAGTCAAAGTCTATAAAATAAGTTTAAAATAGTAAATATTTTTCATATATAACCGTTTTTGTTAAATGTGAGAAAGAGTTGTTTATGCTCATTGTTTCTTGTAGGTCATTATCGTTCAATCTTTTTTCGTCGCAAGCCTCATACATGTTTTTGTAACCTTACTTGAGTCACAGTAAAAAGAACCATTTACTGCGTATTTATTAATGCAAAGATTTGATTACAGTAAATAAAATAAGTGCATGATGCTGGTTCATGGAAATCAAAAACTGGAGAGTTTTAAAAGGATAATAAACATTTCTGTATGATAAATTCCTGTATGATCTGAATGTACGCTTTTTATTGAGTCTCATGGGTTTCAAATTTTTATTGGTATTCTTTTAAATGTTATAATGCTGAGAAGTTTGATTATTGCATCACCTACATTAAAAAGTGAATTATTATTAATGATGCAATAACCGATGAGTGTTTGGACCGATTCATCGTTTTTGTAACCGGTTGGTGGTTACTGTAAAACACAATGAACACATCGATGGACATTTACTCTAAAACTGAATCGTCAATATCAACAACTCTAAAAGAGTAAGAGCTTCACTATAACTATTTTCGGACTGGGTTTAAGTTGATTTAGCGTCATTTATTCCCAGGATGATGTTTTAAATTTTAACTTTTCAGGATTGTAATCCTACATTATGGCATATCGTTTCCTCTGATATTTAGTGTAGTCTTCTAGCGCCACACCGTGCGTAGTTAGTTAAATTTGGTTAGTCTTCATGAGTCCAGACACGTCTAATCTATTTACTCCTTGCATTATAAAAGTCTTGCCGTCAATTTATTAATGTTAACATATTTTAACATGTCAATATATTGGGGCGCATTTGATTTGCTTGTGGTACATTCTTTCACACAAGCGATCGAGGTGCTGATTACTAGGTTATAGCCGGTCAAGCAACCTTTCGAGTGCGATAAATCCTTTTGGACAAATACGATTGGTTTGTTTTCCAATACCAGAATGCGACAAAGTTTTGATTATGCTAAGAAGAGATTATGCTTTCACACAGTTTTGACTTAACTGCTAAGTTTGTATGCGTTTTTATTAAACACCATCGCTTTAGAGTAAGAAAGAATGTTTGAAAAAAAACTCGCGAACAACTTTTAACACTCAATTTGAAGAGAAAGTTAACCAATCGGTTTGAAACGATTTTTTGATTTTCTCTTTAAACTGAGCTTGTTTACGTGAAAGACGTTTTACAAAAAATGTTAGTGAAAGCATTGTGGTTTATAGAACAGCTTGAAATGTGTCTAGATAGTGAATAGTAAGATGTATTAATTGTACATAGGAATAATTAGAATAATTTAGTTCTTTTTGAGTGAGACTTTTACAATATTATAGTTGCCATATGGCAGGTTTGAGTAACAAAAATAACTTTTTTTATATTCCTTATTATTTTTCAAGTGGTTGATATTAACACTTTAAAAAAAAAGAAGCAGTTATTGAATATGCCATAGGTTTAATAACTACATTTTCTTTTTTTTCTTTTTTTTTTTTTTTTTTTAATTATAAATATTGTGAGATTATGATTAATTTGTGAGCTTGTCTTTTTCCATCTCCATATTCTATTACATAAAACTGTTTTTAATAGTGCTTATTTCTGTTTGTTATTTTTAGAAGATTTTAAAAAAAAAAGAAAACATGAAAGCATTCTAACACCTGGATAAAACTCAGAAATGTCAGACTATCTATTACTGTATTGGCATTTCTATAAACAATAGTTGGCTTCTGTATCGTCTTCATATGAATCAACAACATGTTCCTGTCAAGAATCAACTATCACTGTTACAGTTTAGAACACAAGTTAGAGACAATTTGTGCAAAGCTGGAAAAAATTTACGCCCACCAAACGTCGAAAACCCTTCTAAAGATATAAGAATTAGATATGTGTAGCCATTTCCCAGTATTTCAAGAAAAGTCGTTGTAGGCAGTGTGGAAATGGTTTTACTTTTATTCAATGAATGAAATGCAAGATTAGCTTGTGTCTTTTAAAAGCAAGAAAATGTTTTAATGAGTTTCATGGAGTCAACCAATAGTTTTTATTGTTTTAACCCACTACCAGTTATTTTTTGTTGTTTGTCAGCATCCCTCTTTGGCTGCTGTTAACATACCTCTTTGACTGTTTTGTTGTTTTTATTTTATTACTGTTTTAACAAATGTAGTGTAGAATTAATATTGCTAAAGTTCAAAATTGTTTGTTTATTAAAAATGCCCATTTGCGGGCAGTGTTGTTCCATAACAAGAATTTCAAATGACATCTTCACATAATTTTTTCATAACTTTTTTTTATATATGCCATATTGGCATAAATGAGGTTCAAAAAAAACAAAGCTTGAATTTTTTTTAGTTGTGGGAAAATAATTGGAGCATGAAATGGTCAATGTAGTTTTTGCATAAATTTATTGTTTAATTTACTTCGAGACACTCCAATTGATTTGTTATATATATATATTTATACAGCAATATAGTTTAGCTTCTTTCAATAAAAATATTTTTAAACAAGGCTTTGTGTTAACAACTGGCTGAGTCTTTTCATATGTTAATGTAATGAACTTCAGTATGGTAGTGTTTTGGCACTGGAGCTAGTGAACGACAGAAATAGATAATTTTGGTCGAAAATGAAAGTACCGAAATTTCGGTTCAGTAAAACCGTAACCGAAATTTGAGTAGAACTGAATTCAAAATCGAAAGGAAATAAGCGGACACTAGAAAACCAAAAGGAGAAGGTTGATCCATCAATAAATCTTTACATTTTGTGATTGTTATATATATATATATATATATATATATATATATATATATATATATATATATATATATATATATATATTGTTACGTTTGTTGGTGAAAATCGCTGTGAGTTGTGAGTCGCTGGTTGTGAGTTCAAATAAATTTAAATTCCCAATGAAGTTGTTTTCTGAAGCATGCGACTCCGTTTACTAAAGGATGCTTCATAGATTACAACGTAAGTTCTTCTTGATGGCGTTTGAAAATATTCTATAAAGAAGCTTCTCAAGCATTTATATCTTCGTGATGTCACTATCCGCTCAGACAGTGCCCATCGGTTTGCTCATCTGGAAAAATATATCATTCTCTGGTACATAAATTATTAAATAACTCAAAATGACTATTAAATAAATTATATACCAGAGAATGATAAAGTTTTCCAGAATATCATAACATGCATATATTATTAAATAAATCAGTTTGATTTAAATATTGTTAATGCTGTTGTATAACATGTTAAAATGGCCAACATAACATTTGAAAGTGGTTTATGCATGACCTTTTTCAATATTTCAATGGAATAAATGTTATTTTATCCATTAATAGGCAAAGTTAATCCATATATGCTGCAGAAAATGATTTTTGATGTAAAAGTTAAAAATGTCATCATCTTAATGCTATTACAAATACATTGTATGTATATATATATATATATATATATATATATGTGTGTGTATACATACATACATACATACATACATACATACATACATACATACATACATACATACATACATACATACATACATACATACATACATACATACATACATACATACATACATTCATACATACATACATACATACATACATACATACATACATACATACATACATTCATACATACATACATACATACATACATACATACATACATACATACATACATACATACATACATACATACATACATACATACATACATACATACATACATACATACATACATACATACATACATACATACATACATACATACATACATACATACATACATACATACATACATACACACAAACATTACTGTTGGATTTCGATTTGATGCATTTGATTTATTAATGTTTGCTACTTATGTTTGCTAGATGTTTGAAAAAATACATGAGTTTAAGTGTACTGGTTCATTCGTTATTTGGTCAAACAACTTCAGACCAAGCTAAATCAAATAATTTAGAACCAATTCGTTGGATCAATTTCCTTTTCGCTGTTGATAGACTTTAGCTTGATTTAATTTGATATTTTGATATAATTTTAATACTTGATATATAATCCGTTCATACGATATTCGTATACACGATCACTAATGATTACTGTGATTTGAGATGACTTTACACACTGCCGTGGTTTTGGAAGGAACCTTAAAAAGTGCTTTCACTTTTTTGAAGTTTATTTTTTTATATTATTTTCATATGTTAGATCATAAATTAGACTGAGAGCTCAGCATACTCTACTCAACACAACATACCATGGGCTAACTTTACATAGTTTTAAAAAGGTTAAAAAAAAAAAAAAAGTGTTCAAAATGACAACGTTATTTAAATTTGATTATTAACATGCCACAGTATATACGTGTGCCAATTATTAACGTATTTCGATCACTCATTGCTTAAATGTTCAAACCACTTTACACCAAGAAACATAATTTATACCGATTGTCTCAATTTTGTTTTCAAAGAGCTTTAAGACAAGAAGTTAGGTGTACAAACTTCTTTTTACGAAATAAAAAATATCTAAATATGTATAATATACAAATATAAGTATATCAAATAAATGTCATAATTTAAACATTTTCTTACCTTTTTTTCTTTCTAATCGTCACAAAAAAAAACAAATTTAAGTTCTGTTTAAGTTTCTTTAACAATATTTCCATAAACCTCTGGACAATAAGTGTAGCAGAGTTAATCTGACGTGGGATGAGTATTAACTATCAAGTGAACAAGAGAATAGATTCTTCAAAAGATTAAATTCGTTTGGTATTATTTGCTATAGAGGCAGCGAAAAGATAATTTTTAATAAGATGAGATTTTTAACAATTTTTAATGCCCTACTTGTTGGTATTTCAACCAAAATGTTATTTATAACATTTGTTACGTACAGTAAAAATGAATTTCAACTGTTAAGGAAATAAAATCGAAGTCCTGATGCTTTTATAACTCATTTTTGATTACAATTACAAGTAGATATTCTATTTGTAAATCTTTTTAAATTTTAATTGAATTAGAAGTTTAATGTGCGATTAGAACAACATTCTGTCAAAAATTGTATGTCTCAGCTTGCTTCGATATGAAATTAATAATTCTTACTTTTTTTAAATAAATCTCCAGGGAATCGAGGTTATAATTGTCTCAAAAAAAAAAACCTTCGTATATAAAAAAGTTTAGTATTTAGTATTGTTGACTGACATTTTCTATTTTTTCTGAGGCTTTTGAATAATATATAACACCAATTCGTCATTGTTTTAGAAAGGTTTTTTCACAGATATAAAAAAATGCCAGAATTAAAACAACAATTTGTGAATTGTATGAACTGTCATAAATTTGATACAGATTATCTGAAGGTTTAAGATTTCGATCTTATTGCTTCTGATATGAAGTTCAAAAGTATTAAGAAAAAATTACAAAATTCATCTTTTTTAGTTTGATAGAAATGTTTTCTACGATTAAAATCTCCTTTTTAATTTTTACAACTAAAGATCATCATTAATTTTGGTGGGATTTAAGAGTCACATGCATTTGATTCACATTTTGAAATCGAAAACTTGAACATTTGTTACATCATATATTGAATCAGCTATCGTTGACTTTATGGTTGATATTTTACAATAATCTTGTTTTCTAAAGACTTAGTGAATGTCAAAAAATATAGTTAGGGCTAAACTTAAAAATGCAAACTATAAATTATTCTATTTAAATTATATTTGTGTTCTACTTATATAATACATTTTATAAACATTTATTTACATAATACATTTAGATAGCCGTTCCAAAACTAGAATATTTTAAAATCTTGAATTTTAGAGATGGGAAATGCGAAGATTAGTTATAAGGAAGACTAGAGGTACAACAACTGATTGAGAAAAATTGGTGTTGAAGTTTTTCATAACCGACCTTAGTATAATATTAGTGGGTTTTTCCACATAAAATCTTTCCATGGATTTAAAATGATTTAGCAGTAACATCGGTTGCGGAGACTTCCCCCATGTCTTTTTATCTATTTGAAACTGTGTGGAGATAGAAGGTCCCATTACTAATTTCAAATTTAGAAAATAAATAATCTGTGTCGCTTTCGTAATTAGAATAATCCGCTATATTTATTTCAGCATGCGCATATTCAGTTCCGTGAAAAAATGACGAGAACAACTTTTTTGTTTTAAAGTTTGCAGAAGATTCTTTGCAAATATTTTACAAAAGCAGTATACCATGCTTAATAACGTTTAATCTCTCTTTTTTTCATCAAAAATTCTTTTCATCAAACTCGATTAAGCACCAATTTTTATGAACAAATTGTTTTATTTTCTTTTTCTTAAACTTTTATCCATTTGTAGAGATAAAATATTAGTTGACCGAATTTTTTTTGCTTTGATATGGCTTTATTGCGTTGGAAACAATTACGCTATAGGCATTACACCTATAACGTAATTGTTTCCAACGCAATAAAGCAAAATACAAAATATATATATATATTCTTTTTCTAACAGCTAATGTGAGATTTGGTTAAAAAATGGCTAAACAATATTTAGCAAATATTTATATTAATCAAAAGTTAACACTAACATAAATGAAAAACTTTTTGATAATAACAGTATTTTTGAGTTAAATATTATGCGAAAGATGAATCCTTGAGTGATATCTTTGCCGTTGCTATGGATGGTGTGCAGACAATAAGACATTCTGGCATCAAAACATTCATTACCGAATATATTATTGTAAACTGTGATATACGCCGAAACTATTATTTTTATCAATGAAATTTGACTAAAATGTGTCGGCGAATGGTAAAAGAAAATGGAGTTGGTAAACGCTTGCGTGACTCACTAAGTTATTTCTTACGAGTAATTACGAAACAGCATTCGAATGAAGCGTTCGAAAATACCAAAGCAGATTTTTTTTATTTGAAAGTTGATGAAAATTATTGCATTGTTAAATTTGAAATGGCATATGCTGTAAGAATTTATGTTTTAAGATCGTATAATTTTAGGCTGACTTAGATTAATCACTTATCAAAATTATATAGAATACAGGACACTACAATTATTGTATTTGCTAATGTATTTTTAAAAGATACACGAGTATAAATTATTTATTATGAAATGTTAATTTGCCAACTACAGAAGTTACTAACAAGATACACAAAATAGAAACGTCGAAAATATCGGAAACTCTTTGAAATTTTGAAGCCGTATTCATTCGTGACGATGTGATGTAAACAAATCTTCATGCGCACCAAACTGCTATCGAAGTTTACGTTTGACACGCATCCTATGGTTTTCAACGTTCTGTGTACAAATATAAGGTCTTTTCTAAGGCATTTTGCATTTAGTGGAAATGGAATAGTTTGTCATCAATTGCATGATTGATTTTTAAAAGTCATTAGTATTAAAGTATTCTTTTGTAATAAGCAGTAATAATTTTCTTGATGCTACAAAAGTTTTGTGAAATTTATAGCTTATAGGGAAGCATTTATCAACTAAACCCAAAATTATTATTGCGAAGTTTATCTTAGAGATCCTTCATTACAATTTGGTGTGCATAGATTGAAATAAATCTTGTATTTAAATCCGCAAGAATTAAGAACGCTTTTAATGTAAATGGCATGAGTTTGTACTATAATTTTTTTCGAAGTGTCTTCGTAGAGCGCAATGGGCTCTACATAGCCATAAGCTGCTCAGAGCGCAATATTGTAAACGTATGCGTAATTATTTTATTATAACAGTGCAATTTATATTTCACAATATAGCTGGTTAGAAAGGCGGTTAGGGTTATGGTAAGGGTTAGGGATAGGGATAGGGATAGGGATAGAGATGGGGATAGGGTTAACATCAACAAGATTTAAAAAAAAAAAAAAATTTAGCGCATGCGTACAAAGTATAGCGCTCCGAGTAGCTGCATAGAGCGCATTGCGCTTCAAGTAGCAACGGCCAATTTTTTTTCTGCTACTGCATATGTATTCGCTATATTTTACAAAAAAAAAAATTGATTGTTGCAATATTTTATATTTTGCCGTAATTATAATCCCGTACCGTATGGTTACCGAAATATTTACCCGTATGGTTACCGAATGGTTTTCGTAAATTACTGGCGTAATTTACAGTAATAGACAATAATACAATCAATCACAGCAGTGATTCACAGGATAAATATACTTTGAAACCATAATTTTTTTATGATTAAATCTTTGACCAATTAACGTTAAACTTATAATTGACCATTTAATTTGCTTATTCGCAAGAATCAGATTAAGAATTTCCCAAGAATGAACGTAATTTAGACATAACAATAGGATTTCGCTTTAAAATATTTGCTTACTTTGTCATTTTTAATGAACTAACCAAGTATATCTTATTTAAAAAACAAATGCTTAATATCATCAGTACTTGCCTCCCTCTCATTTGTTCAAACTGAAGACAAAGCAAAATCAAAATATTTCTTAGCCATGAATTGAGCCATAAATAGCTTTTCAAAAATCTTTAAGACTTTTCTGGGGAAAATTTGTTTTTGTATTTGTTTTTAAGATATAAAAACTAAAATGTTTTTTTTTTTTTCTATTATCTTTTTCCATTTTATTTGCACAAAATGTAAATTAAAAGTGAATGTCTTTCTAATAATTTTTCTGAAACACTGCTCAATAAAAAAAAAAAAAAAAAAAACAAACTCTGCGCAATAGGTGTCACTGACTTTATCAAAGCAGGGTTGTTACTAAGAATCAACAGAACAAGAAATGAGATTCTTCAAAATATTGAATTAATTTGCTATTATTTGCTATTGATGCAAATAAAAAATTTGAATGAGATAAATCTGTGTTCGGGTGTTTTGGTTTATGTGAACGAAGCCCGCATTGTTGGTAAATAACGGTACTGATCGTTATTTATATCGTTTGTAATGAGCAGTGGAAGTAACTTAAATTTATGAAATCAATAGAAACAAATTAAATTTTCTGACTCATCTTCAGTTCTCAATAATCAGTTTGAAATCTTGTCAATGCTTCTGTAAAAATATTGTGGAAAAAAAAACAGGATTAAGTAATTGCAATCGATTGCTTTCGATCGCACAACATCTCTTTCAACAAGTGCTTAATTGCGCTTGCTTTGAACAAAAGTTATCTTGTTTCATAAAAATCATTTCACGGAATTAAATTAACAAAGATATTGACTTAAGAAATGGATTTGAACAGATTACTATGAGGGCGGCGTTTTTATGAATATTATTTAATGTTTTTCGTTTATCTACGTTGTGTTTGTAGTGTAAGGGATTAGATATTTACGGAGGTATGGGTCTAGGTTGATGTTTAAGGGGGTATTTAGAGGTTGGGATCAAGGTTGATGGTCTGGGGATTAATTGGTTAGGAAAAGGGCAAGGTTTAGTATATTTTATTTTACAATATATTTTAACGAACGTTTTGTTAGTGTATAATTGTTAGCACTCTTTTATTCATTAAGTTATAAAATACAAATAATGCTCTCTTACTCTATTTGCAGTATTTACTACTGTTTTTATCAATTTCTCTTCTTTAGCTCTTCTAGCTTTAAACAAACATCTTTTCTTCTTTTTATTATTAGAAACGGCGAAACTTCTGCTTACTTTTCCTCAATCAATTTTTCTTCTGACTTTTATTTCTTTTACTCCTTTGGTTTTATGAACAATTTCAAATTCTTCAATAATAAAAACTCTCATTCTCTAAAAGTTCTTCTTAAAAATCTTCCTTAAAAACTCTGACTTCTTCTCTTCATTTATGTAAGAAGAGGACTTTTTCCTCTATTTCCTTCTTTTTCGTTTTTCGTTTTTTCCATAGGAAGTCCTTCGTAACTCTATTTTTGAGCTTTTATAGTTCTCCACTATTATTTATTTCGTTGCTATATCTACTTATTATTAATTTACTTGACAGGTAAATAAGCCTCTGCATGTACGTCTTTTCTTAATCGCTGTTTTTTATTTTTTGTTCTTCATTACGCTTTATCGTGTTGTCGTTTATTTATATGTCAAGGTGAATAAGTCTCTGTATTACGTCATTTCGCTGTTTTTAACTTTTCACACTGTACTAACTGCTTTTAAAATGTTCATCTCAAATATGTTTAGAGATGATATAGTAAAGAGAACTTTCATTTTTTATTTATTGAAATTTCTTAAAGATAACTATTCATAAATAAAACAGTAATTAGAACCACCGATCCATAATATTTCTGTTGAGATGCTTGAGTTGCAACTTTTGTGATGTTGATAACATGAAGCCGCTTTTTTAAAATTGAAATTTAAAAATCTTTCGTCGACAAATTTCGTTTAAAGATCTCTTTGTAAAGATGGAAGGGAACATGCGAAGTCAGAGCATCAAAACATAAAATGCTTTATGTTAAATCCTATGCCATCATCTTTATTGTTCACACTTAAATCGTGTTTAATACCGGAAAGAAGTTTTCGACGGCCCTAAATTAACAAATCCAAACAAATCTTACTATTCAAAAAATAGTTATGTTCTAGTTATGTAATGTAGGTAGATAAACATTCACTAACTAGGTTATTTTAAATGTTAGTTCTTTCATATACAAAAATTGCGAAGATATATTAAGATCTCTCACAATCTTAACTAATTCCTTGTTTAGTCTCAAAAAAGAGATGAGGAAATAAAAACATCAGAACTTGAGATGTAAGGCCTCTTTGCTATCAAATAAATATATATGTGTGTATGTACACACATATATTTATTTACTAGTATCGGTCAATCGTCTTCTATTTGTCCAATATTTCCGGTCATACGGAAGACCGTTGCTTTAAAAAGAGAGTTTTCAGGAAATGTGATAAAAAATATCATGAATCTTAACATTACAAAGAGAGAAGTAGTAAAGACTTTTGGTGACGATAATTGAACATTTTTTACAGGGGACCCCCATAAAATACTTGTACGGCGTTTAGCGAAATAGCAAAAGTAAAATTAAATATTTAAGAAAACGAAACAAAAAATATTTTTTAAATGCAAAATTAGAGAAAGCCAACTAATCCCTCTAACAGAAAGTTATTCATAGAGATAAATGAAAAGTTAAATGCAAAATACATCCACTGTTAAGATTTTTCTTAACTAACAGTGGATCTATTTGAGTGAATCTATTTTGCATTTATTTAAGTCTTAATTAATTAACTTCCTATCCTACAAGTTTTTCAAACTGAAAAATAACACGTAATCTAAATAAGAACTTAATAATAATCGTTGTAATTTTGTAAAGATTACATTAGTTATGTCAATGAAATTTTATCAGTCTTGCAAGTACAATTGCATGTTGAGTCATAAAAGTTGGGATCAAAATTGACTGCATCATTTTTCTCTATACCAGCACATTCGTCATGTGTCCAGCGATGACAATAAAAATATCAAACCCATCCTTCTCCATGGTCTTTGTATAAGATAGAGGTTCTGCATCATCTGATCAACTTTCTTCGTTAGTAATAGTTGTTAATAATTTGTTTCTAATTGATTTCTTTAGGACTCTTACCTTTATTCGAAATTAGGGACCTATTTGTCCGCTCCGTAAAGGACATTAAACCCTAACATATGTAATAAACGCCATTTTGAATTTATTGCAAAACATGTCACAATATCTATGAAAAACATAGAAAAACTCTTACTTTAGTACAAATTTTACTGACATTAGTAAATTTTCGCTAGGATTTTTTACGCGTCTGACTTTAGTTTACAAATACCGTAGATCAGACTACGGATCGCCGGTTACAGTATACGGTATACTAACTTTACGATATACTTTACGGTGTACTAAAAGTTAGTATACAGATTAATATACATGTTTACTTTTATTTGTAAAATATTTTTGGACTGGCTTGATAACTTAATAATTATATTTTTTTAATGAACTAATTTACTGGATCATGTCTATTATTTGGTTTTATCATGATTAAAGTGTTTTTTTTTTTAAATTCAATTTGTTTAAAAAACTTTAATTTGTTAAGTTGTTATATTTTTATACCAGACTGTTTGTACTGCTCTTCACCGTTTTAAAATTTATGATTGCTTATTCCATGGATTTCTCTGATCTGAAATAAATTAGTAGGAGTCAAAAAAATCAATAAGTAAAAAGTGTAGTTTATGTTATACTTTACAGTATATTTTACGGTATATTATAAGTTAAGCTGCACACTAAATTTTTAGTATACCGTGCACTAGTGATCCCTAGATCAGACACATAAAAAAGTAAACACAGATTGAACTTTGAGTGACGCAGCGGACTTTTCCATTTATTTCCAGGTTCTGTTGACTTTTTGTTCTCACCAACACGCTTGACATCAAAAATTTTGTAGTCATTTTAAAATATACTTTCCCGGAACAATACTATTTTCTAAATTTATAAGAAGTCCTTGGGAATTTTTATTAAAACAAATTTTAATTAAAACAAACCCTCTTTTCTTTTCCTATTAAATGCAAGACTTACAATTTCAATATACCTACCATTAAATATTTGAGTGACGCATATCCGAAACGTTGCTGTGATCCGTCAGAATTTATTTATACAAAACAGATAATAAAAAAAAATACTGGATAAAGATGCAGTTGCCAGTTATGCAGGCAACTGCATCTTTATCCAGTATTTTTTAAATACATTTTGCTGGAATTCAATTGTAGCATTTCTCATCAATTCCTCTGCTGCCCCAAAAGAAGGTAATGAAGTTGCAGAATCCTCTAAAACAAATATTAACAATAGGGAAGTTATCAACCGGAACAGAGATTTTGCCGGAACCGGAACCAAACCGGTAATAGATTCTAAATATTCCTAACCAGAACCGGAACCGAAAATAAATCCAAATCGGAACAGGAACAGAAACCGGAACCGAAAATAACTAATTTATTTTTAAAAAGTTAATTCTAATTAAAACAAAAATTAATGCAGTAAAAATAACTAAAATTTTACATTTATTTTAGGTTTTTCCGAAACCCAAGGCATAGAGATGCAATTGGACAATCCAAAAAAAATCATTTAACACTTAAATCATTTTTTGGATAGTCAAAATGCACATTAATCATTTTCCCTGTTAGAAATTGCGCAATAATTTTTACAATGTGCGAAAAAGACCAAATTTTTTTTCATTGTCGCCAGACTTTGAGCTGCAGGAGCCAATTTATCTTTAGTAGGATCAAAATTGTCCATTTGGATCATAACAATATGTTTAAGAAAATGAGCTGGTAAGAATCAGAATGGTGTAAGTTCAGCTCAAATAATAGCGATAAAAACATTACAAGATATGAATATTAATTTAAAATTAATTTTAACAAGAAAATTAATTAGTTTTCAAACAAGGCCAAATTTTATTTACAATAATTCTCAAGCTTAACTACTAATTTAAAAAAATTTTTAATCATTTTTATCAAAATGATAACAACGGTATTATACCAAATAAAGCTTTATAATACATGAAGACCACACTGGAAAAACGATCAAGCAACATTTTTATTGTTTTTGGGTTTTTGCCCCTGTTATTCGGCTGCAGTTTAACTATATATATTTTTATACATATAATTGACTATATAACTAGAAAACCGATCAAATTACACAGATATTTAGCTTAACCAAGGACGTATTAATAGATGGACGTTCAACGCATAGTTATAGATCAAAGGTGCCGCCAATTAGCCAAAAACTATGCGTAT
This sequence comes from Hydra viridissima, assembly GCF_058129835.1. Taxonomy (NCBI): domain Eukaryota; kingdom Metazoa; phylum Cnidaria; class Hydrozoa; order Anthoathecata; family Hydridae; genus Hydra; species Hydra viridissima. Next base: position 13,111,260 of record NW_028324307.1, on the reverse strand, counting down.
TACCGTCACTTTTCTAAATTCATGATACAGATATTCCGACTTCTACCCGTCAAATTTCCGTCAAAAGACCTCCCTCAGTAAACCCATTATAATTATGCATTTACTGAAGCTTATGGTTATAAAAGACAAAAAAATTAATCAAGAATAGTTCACAAATCTGAAAAAGGTTGTTTTGAGCTATGAACTTTGCTTAACAAAAATTTAACTGTGTTTAAACTTTGACGTCTAAAACTAGGCTTTTGCAAAAAGGCCATGTATGGTTTACTAGAATGGATAGAGTAAAGTGAAACAAATTTTCCTTGTTAAATTGAAATTACTATGATATAGTTTAAAGGTCGAAAAAGATATTTTTAGTGTTCTTTTCACCCCACTCTCAGATTATGCTTCCCACTTTAAGGTTCAAATCAGGGAGTATTTCTTATTTTTGTCGGAAATGTCGAACTTATTTGCCTCGCTTTTTTTTTCTCTTGAATTTGTGATTTTTTTTTTCGTCCTTTTTAAAAATTTTCTTATTTGCGATACCTAAATCGCATTTTGTCTAAATGTATTATAACTAAAAGCATCTTAACCCTTTCATGCGCTGGGTTGTTTTATAACAACAAATTAAACTAAGCTTCCCCAATGCAAGTAGTGCATTCTAACCGATTGAAAACAATATTTTAAAAAGGAGATTTGAAAAAGGCTGTAGAAAAAGTCTACTTTAACCTTTCATACTACCACTGTCATTTTGTAGATAATTTTTTATCGTTTATGTTAGTTATGGGAAAATAATTGGAGCACGAAAGGGTTGAAGTTCATAAAAAACTATTGATTTCAGAAGTTGGAAAGAAATATTAAGCATGCATTTTTAATGAGCATGTAAAGCAACTTTAACTTTCAATGATCTTATTATTTTTATCATTATTATTGTTGTTACTAATAGTAACAACATGATAATAAAAGTAATAAGACTATACCTTTCGTTGCATAATCTTGAGCCTTCTACAAGTGATGTACAGCCTTATTTTTAACCTTTTCTAGATATATCAAAAGAAGTAATCTTATATTCCTATCTATTATCTCATTACTGGATAAATAATGAGCCTTCATGAGGAATATTTAAAACCTTTATGTGGAAAGTGTGGCTGCATAATAAAACAGGATAGTCACTATCAAATAAAACCTGTTGTTATCTTTAAACAAGCAACTCTAAGTTTTTACAAGCTGATATAACCTCAGACTATTAAAAAGTTCATCCTGAATATTTATGCAAATCATGTTATATGGTCTTATACAGGTTAGATTTAAAATCAAAAAAAGGCTTTGAAGTTGAGAGGAATGATAAATTCTTCACTTTTTCTGAACACAGAAACCTGTTATGTACGTAACACACTCACAATAGTTGGAAGAAATAAAAAAGTACATGCGATAAGCATTCATCAACAGTTAAAAGCATTTGCATCAAAACATGGGGTTTTGACTGTTACTGTAAAAATAACAAAAACTATTTTGTAATAATTAAAATCAATAGTTATCGCCAATCAAATGGCATGTGGAGACTTATTGCTTTAAATCATGAAGTACCATTATCCAATAATATTAACAATCTCTTCCAGATCTACTAAATCTTCAATCTGCTAATATCATATTCTCCAACATTTCATGCATAAACATCTGTAAATGTAATAATGACTTCTACTATCTTTTTTTCTAATCAGAAATAAATTTACTGATTTTAAAAATTTCCGAAGCACATCAAATGAGGATGTTGGGATAATTGAAACGAAAGAAGGTAACACAGTTGAAATTTTTAAAGTTATTAGACATAAAGATCGTTGATTAACATGTTCAGAAGTCTGTTGTGATTTTAGTACCACCTACCATACTAACTTGGCTTTAATGGAATCCAGATTATAGAATAACGAAAGTCAATCATCTATTACCTTTAACTAGCCATTTTTTAACTGTGTACATTTTCTTACACCAGTATATGTAATAAATGTAATAAAGACAACTTGCAATCTTCTATATGGAAGTTCAATAGTACATTACAACAATTTATAGTTTTAAATAATTTATAAAATCAAAATTAAGAATATTTACAATATTTTCATAATCTGGGAATTTAATTTGCAAATATAAAATAGCACCAGTTTAGACATTAAGTTCCACAACATACGAGTATAAACACACCTTTAGTACCAATGCAACATATCAAAATTTTCTAAATTTTTTACTTTATAAAATTGAATAATATAATTATAATAGATTTCAAATATGTATAATGTTTATTGTTTCTTAGTAAAAAAATGAAGTGTGAGTCATAAGAAAATGTTTTGGTAATTATAACTCATGTGTCTTGAATGTTTTAGAGAGATTTTATTTTGTTTTCTTGTTTTCTGAGTTTTTTAACTTTGAACAAGGATATCTTTTTAACTACTTGGAGATCATACCTAAAATAATTTGAAACTTGTTATCTGGTTACTGAGAAGAGGCTCGACAAAAATAAGGTTTTTACAGTTTGCTATTCTTAAAATATTGATATTGTCAGCACAGATTTTACAATAAATTTAAGAACCATTATTGAAATTGCTACCATTTTGCTTCTTAAAATGCTGTAATGGTAATTCTGATCAAATCCCTTTATCAACATGTTAACCTTTTTGCAAAAGTGTATACTCAAACTATGACTAGTTAAGAAGAAATTATTGTTTAAAAATGCAGTTAAAATTGCACATTCCCAGCAAACATTGACAGACGGGTACCGTACGGGGCCCATACGGGTCCGCAACTGGGTCCCGTATGGGAAGACCAACGGTATCCCGTCGGATCTTGGCCGCGGTTTCCAAATGGGACCCATATGGGTATGCCCGCTGGGTATCCAGTATGGGTCCCAGTCAAATCCCTTACTTTAAAACCGTAAGGGGCCCATTTGGGTTTGCAACTGGGACCCATATGGGAAACCCATCGGGAACCCGCCGGATCTTGGCCGCGGTTTCCATATGGGGCCCATATGGGTATGCCCGCTGGGTATACCGTATAGTTCCCACAAAGTTTGCCAATTGCAAATCTTGCAAAACTACGTTTAGAGTTTACAGATAAAATAAAACTGTATATGATTTGATTATTTGTTTCAAACAAAATAACAATTAAAATTACAATTTCAAAATTGAGAGAATTTTTAACCATTCGAAGTATCATCTGATTTCACGGTTGTTGTATATATATATATATATATATATATATATATATATATATATATATATATATATATATATATATATATATATATATATATATATATTGTTTATTATATGTATAATATATATATATAAATATTATATATATATAAAATATATATACTAAATATATATATTATATATATAATATATATATATATAATATATAATATATATATAATATATATATATATATCTAAAATATATATATTATATATATATATTAAATATATAATATATATAATATAATATATATATATATATATATATATATATATATATATATATATATATATATATATATATATATATATATATATATATATACCCTGTTAAGTTGAACCCTGGATAAGTCAGACTTTTACTAAATCGGGCAGATTTTCGATTCCCCTTGAACACTTTATACATACTTACATACATATTTACCCCTAAAGGTTTAAGATAACTAAACTATTTTTGTGCGTATTTATTATTATATGATAAAAAACAGGTTCAGTAAATATGTAAATTATATATTCGATAAATGATGTAACATTTCAGAATTTCGATCAGAGTTGTTATCTTTCTAGAACATACGTAGAGCGCGCTTAATTCTGACATTTTCTAAGTCTAAATATCTATCTATTACCTTTGATATTTCATATATATATATATATAAATATATATATATATATATATATATATATACACACTATAAAATATTATAAAAAATTAAAATTTTCTCCTACAGAAAAACCTTGACAATGGAAGCTATAATATACATAAAAAATTTTATGCAATGTATAAATGACAAATATTTAATTGGAACCTAACATTATAATAGATAACAATTATTAAAACAAATATTAAAACAATATCTTACTCACTTTTCTCAAAAGGCTTTTCTTGATTATCTCTAAAGGATTGGCAAATTATCAAAAGTATTATTGTTTTTTTTTTAAACTTTAATAATTCATAAATGTACAAGTTTTAAGCCAGTAACATAAACATAAGCGGAGTAACTCTAACATAAACATCTTTTGTATGTTAAATTAAAATTATGTAACTTTATATACCTATTTTTTTGGTTTTGATATACTTCATCAACATTTGAGGTATCTTCTGCATATCTGCATTTTTCTTTTGCTTCAGATTCTGTGTCTAAATTTTAAAAAGTACTTATGATAATTATTGATGTATCAAAATTTCATTTTCAAATTTCAATAATTATGATTAAATGCTTAAATAAATTTATAAAAAATTATCAAAATTATTACTTCACTATCTTTGAGAATATTATATAAACTACCTGCAGTTGACAAAATTCTTCCAGAAAACCTAACCCATCCAACCTCAGGTTCTTGACATATTGATTTAGCTAAGTCTATTTTTTTCATATTTGTCCAGCAAGGCCAATAAAAATCTGTAGATTTTCTAGAGGAAATTATTGATAACACATTTTCACTCATAGCATTCACTAACCAAATTAGTGGTACGTAATCTGCATTGTTTTCTTCATCGAATGCAACTATTGCATACAACATCTTACTCAGTAACACAGTACAGAAATTACACAGTAAGTTACTCTGCTACAAAATGTAAACGAAAATAGAAAAAATCCATACTCTGCAATCTCCTTTATATAGGAATAAAATATTACTAAATTGTACTTTTGGTTTTAAAGAAAAACGTTCAATGGTCTTCAAAAACTATTCATGATTCTAAGAATATATGCCACAAGGAAGTAAGACAGTAATGAAAACCCTCACGTCAACTATAATATTATATGCATTCCCTTGTGGCGTTACTTTTCATAAACGTAAATATTAATGAATTCTTTAAAGTATTTATTGTTCAAATTGCATGTAAAACTTTGTAAAATTTTCAACTTTTTACTAAAGAAAGAAAAAGAGAAAAATTTATGTATAAAAAACAAAAACAGTTATAAAAACTTTTTATATAGAGTTTCATAAAAAACATAAAACGAGAATACGATTATAACTTTAATTTATACGTTATATTGTAAAAACTTTTTTTGCACAAGGTAAGTTGCAAATGGCGATAATGGTCTGATTGCATAGATTTTTCCGCATATTACTTTCACCAGATGGGTCCCTAATGGGAAACCCGTAAAAATCCCAGTTTTCTTAGCCCTTATAATTACCACATGCGGCCCATAATACTATTTTTGCTTAATTTTTCAACCATACGGGACCCGTCTGGAAACCAGAACACAAACCCTTCTAAATCCCGTTCCCATAAGCCCAGTTAAAAACCATACGGTACCCGTCTGTCAATGTTTGCTGGGTTAATTGTTGAATCTGCATGTTTATGGGCACATTAATAGTTTTTTTATTTATTTACGCGGAAAGTTTTTTCAATGTACATGTATTTAATCAAATATTACACTGAAAATCAAAAGATTAAAAGTTTCAGTTTTTAAAAGCCAGTACGACTTTAAAGCAGAACAATAATTCAATAAAAAAAAACAACTTAAGATTATCATGTTGTCAACGCCACATTTTAAATAAACGCTTACAATTTCCTTTTTTCTTTTCTTTAGAAAATCAAGTTGAGGAAAGTAAATAGACTTAATATTTTTCACATTATCAAGATTACTTAATTAGCCATTTCTATTGCATTATTCACCAGCTGTATTTGTTCATCAAGATCAAAAATAGAACTTTGAAGGTCTGACAGTTTATTTTGCTTTGATGTAAATTCATGATATTTTTCAGAATAGATACTGGTGTTGTTTTTTAATACTCCTTCTAATGCCATTAGAATATCCAATTTCATGGGCTTCTTCTACAAACATGTTAAAATATTTAAGATAAATCCAAATAGAAATAGGCAGAGTTGGTAAAGAGACCTAGATATAAATGTATGTGTGCGACTTTTTATTTCTGTTCTTTCTTCCTTACTAAGTTTCATGTCAAAAAAATAATACAAGTTTTTCAAATTCAATTCACCTTTTAATGTCGAATTTCTTTTATAATAACTCACCTGAAGCTCCTGAAATACCATAAAGTGCACAAAGAATTTCATAATCACCAAAGATAAATACTGTAATGTTGTTATCCCTAGATATATAAAAACTTCATATATGTATTTTTGGAAACAGTAAGGCTATTACTACTACTATATATATATATATATATATATATATATATATATATATATATATATATATATATATATATATATATATATATATATATACAGTATTGGACAAAACATTTGCAACCAAATAATGCTAATTTAGTTTCTTTATATAAAAGTGCTGCATTTTTTCAATTTAGAGAAATAAATATGTAACTGTGTAGAGACAAAGTTCTTCAAGTTTTATTCATCACAAAGTTCATTATTTGTACACGAAAGTTAATAAATTAATCAAAAGTATTAAAAAAAGTTGATTTCCTTCTGGACAAAACAAGTGCAACTCGACAAAATGTTGACCTAGCTGTATTTCGCTATCAATATTTCGTGGCGAATCCTTTGTTGTCGATCACAGCCTTGCATCTTCGAGGCATAGATTCGATCAGGTGATCAATGAAACTTTGTGGAATCGCTGCCCAGGCCTTTTGGATTTGTTCAAGCAGTTGATCCTTATTACGAACACCTTCAGGATTAATTCTGCGGTTGACAATCTCCCACAGGTTCTCGATAGGGTTGAGATCCGGAGATTGAGGCGGCCAATCCATCACCGATAGGTGGTTGTCTTGAAACCACTGCTTGACTAGTTTTTCAGTGTGTTTCGGATCGTTGTCTTGCTGAAAAACCAGTTTTATTGGCATATTCCATTCAGCATGAGGTAACATAACAGCTTTCAGGATATTTTTATATATGAAACGGTCCATTATTCCATTGTTTCGATGTATTGGATCTAGACCGTTAGCAGAAAAATACCCCCAGACATAACATTGCCTCCACCATGCTTCACGGTCTTATGACAGTAACGTAAATCGAGGCGTTTTCCGGCCGGTCGACGTACACGGCAAATGCCATCTCTCCCAATGATGTTGAACTTCCATTCATCACTGAACAGGACAGTTCGCCGTTTCTGCACATTCCAGTCAGTATGGGATGTAGCGAACAGGAGTCTTTTCTTCTGGTTTTCTAGTGTAATCAGCGGTTTCTTTGCAGGATGTCGAGAAAACAATCCGGCTTCAAGAGCAGGTCGTCTGATTGTTCGGTCCGATACAGGCAGCTCTAATTGCTTTTGTATCTCGACTGATGATATCCAGGGATCCTTCTTGAAGGATCTGACGATCATAGAATCCTCTCTAGAAGTGGTGGAACGCGGTCTTCCACCTTTGTTATCTGCTGCCAACTTCCCCGTAGAACGATATTTGGAAAATAGTCTTGATACGGTCCATTTTTTCACGCAATATTTATCAGAAATACTTTTTTGTGACATTCCACTTACGTAATCGCCAATAATTTTCTTTCTTAGTTCCAATCCAAGACTGTCGGGAGCCATTTTTGCACTTGAAGTCATAAAAATAACAAAAATAAATAATTACGCTTCTCAAGGCTTACCGTGTTACATTTACTTTGTGATGATACAATAATGCTCTGTTGAACACAACGTCTTGGTTGGATGTAGACCGTATTGATGTAATGAAACACTTGTTGTATTTCACTTCTTGTATTGATGTTTTCGATAAAACACTTTGATAAAGCTCACTTCGATAAACTGTCTTCATAATACTGACTGATTGACTTCCATATGCTGACTGAATTACATGTCGATTTACATGTCTCTTATATAGTAAAATAAACCTGTGTGAACCTGTTCTGGAAGATTCTAGATGCTTCTTTTCGATGCTTCTGGAAGCTTCTGGATGCGTCTGGATGCTTCTGAATGTTTCTGGATATTTCTGGATGCTACTGGATGCTTCCAGATGCTTCTTCTGGAAACTTCTGGAAGCTTCTGCATGCTTCTGGAAACATTTGGATACTTCCTTTAATTATTAAAAAACTTCCGTGACGTTGACACGGACCAGACTTAAGAAAATGAAACAAACCAAAAAAGTTGCACTTGTTTTGTCCGCTGCAAAATGGCACTTGTCAACGAAATTCTGCCTGTGTGCTGTCACCTGTCAGCTGATTGCTCATGTCATGGCATGCTATGACTCCAGACTCCTGAACTGTTTGCTTTGGTAGTATAGTTCGTTTCGTTTTTAAGACATGTAAAATTAGGAACACTTTTTAGCATTGCTCGATGTTGGTTGCAAATGTTTTGTCCAATACTGTATATATATATATATATATATATATATATATATATATATATATATATATATATATACATACTTGTTTCTGTTAATTATACTTCATTCTTTGCAGGTCTTATACTTGCTCTTGAAATCATGATGTTGACTCTGTACTGAAAAATGTTGAAAATGATAGTATTTTTTTAACTATTTAGATTTAAAGTATTTATAATTTGGTAGCTAATCTTAAAATTTCCTCCTACAATTTTAACTTGAATATCTTTTTCAGGAATGAACTTATGATGTATAAAACCATACAGCTGCATAAAAACAAAAATATAAATAATTTGGCAACTTTCAAAGATACATATATTATATTTTAATGCTGTAAGCTACACTAGCAGTGTTAAAAATTGCTTTAATGTAAGAGTATAGCATATGTCATTTGAAAATTGACATATGCTACATTTGCTAATTTTTTCTTCTTAAGATTTTTATTTTTGCTTAGCTAACTTTAGACCTTTCTAGTGGATCAAGATATCTGAGAATATGTGATGGTAGATCTTTTACATAACCGCAAGGTGCTAGAATTATTTCAAAATTCCCATTCTCTTCTTTGTAAAATATGAAAGGAGTATTTTCAACCACATTTTCATCTCCAGACCAGGTTTCAACAACTATTTAGAGAATACGAATTTATAAACAATGCTAGTTTCTTGAGTTGTGGCACTTGTACATAGTTTAGAACCAGCCAAAAGCAGTGCAATATTTTCATCACTTTTAAGCCATTAGCGTAAAGTAAAAAAATTGAATGCTCAGTAAAATTTGCTTTGTTATGTTGTATATAGACTAAATTTCAGTATTAAAAAAAAATCTGGAAATTCACACTGTCAGATTTTATTTTATTTTGACTTTTTCAGTTCTTAAAATTCGCGCGCAATTAAATTTCAAGGTTTTCTATACTTTGCTTACAATAGGAACTATCCCAATTTACATTTTTTAAAGAGGATTTCTATTTGCAAAATTATTTGAAAAAACGTTAGGATAGCCACTGTTGATAAATCAGAAATTTTTTCAATGTTTACATCACTTTCGATTTCTATTTCTGGAGCATAGAAATCAATTTGCCATTACAAATTGAATTTCGATTCCGATGTCTTATTTTTGCATAATGGGAAAAAATGATTTGCTTTTTAAATATTTCAGTAATTAATAGTTCACCGTTAGCTCCCACTTCAACCCATAGAAGTAAAAATACCTCAACATGGAGCATAAGGAAAAAGCAATCGAGCGTGAAAAGCTTCTGATGGAACAAAAGCGTTTAATATTAGGGCAGAGTTAGTTCAAGCATCGATTTAGGCTGAATCATACACTTCAGTTCTTCATACAAGCTTTTTCATGAAAAAACTTTTGGATCTTGTGTTTGTTCTTGACGCACTTCACTTGCTTATTTTTGTTTGGTACTTTGAGTGCTGAATTATGTCATAAATGATCCAACAGCCAGGTTTTATTTTATATCAGGTAATAGATTTGGGAGACTCTCATTTTCCGCCTGGTACATTGGTAGTACCAGATGATTTTAATTAATACATACCAAATAACCTCATGACACGATGACATCTGCGAACGTTCTGCCGAATCACTAATTGGCTAATCTGATTATTATTGAAAGAAGAAGGAATTCAAACGCTGTTCTTAGCACGGTTGCTGAACCTCTACCATGAGTTTGGAATTTATTGTGTACAAGCTTTAGAAGAGTTGCTTTGCTATGACGTATGCAGCCGAAGCTTTACTGAATTGTATTTTGCCGTTTTGGCTTTGTTCATCTGCAAGTTACAATTCCTCTTCAGAGTATTTTGTTTTCGTTTTACAAATCATTCGTTTTACAAATGTACAGGCGAGTTTTGTTTTTAAATTTTTTAGGTAAGTAGGAAGGGGTATCATATTTATTAGCGTTTTAGTTAATAATCAATTGTAAATTAATTTAGCTGCCTCATCTTTATCCATATCCATGAGCAATAAGTTTTATTCTTCCTCCGATAACAATTTCCTTGGTTTTTTGCTCATTACTTCCTTTTGTTTTTAAAAAACTCAACTTTGAAAAGCTAAACTTGATCGTCGTAAAACTTTCTACAAAACTGCTATTTTAGTAAAATTTAGTTTAGTGATTTTGAAAACAATATTTTTCAAAAAAACATTTTTTTTACTATGTTAAGAATTTTAAAATTTGCTGAGACAAAAGAAACTTTTTTACACCTTTGACAAAGCAAACGGAAAAGTGCTACACTTTTTAAATCATTTTTTGTTTCACCATTAACTAACAGCAAATAAAAAAAAAAATTAAATTAATAGACCATTTTACTTTTTATTTTTTGTTCACATCTATCACCATTGTACTCTAAAGAAATGACATGCATGCAAACAACAATTTTATGTTAAATTACAAAATCACAAATTTTTTAAAAAACAAAATATATTTTAAAATAATGATAAAAACAATAGTATTAATAATAATAATAACAATAATAATAATAATAATAAAAGAAATAATAATAATAATAATAATAATAATAATAATAATAATAATAATAATAATAATAATAATAATAATAATAATAATAATGATAATAATAATAACAACAATAAAAATAATAATAATAATAATAATAATAATAATAATAATAATAATAATAATAAAAATAATAATAATAACAACAATAATAACGATAATAATAATAATAATAATAATAATAAAAATAATAATAATAATAATAATAATAATAATAAGAATAAAAATAATAAAAATAATAATAATAATAATAATATAAATAAAAATAATAATAA